>NC_089873.1:152720000-153020000 GCF_040182565.1 Anser cygnoides | reverse complement strand
TCACATTAAAAAAAAAAAAAAATGGTTGTAGAGGCTTATATCAAACAATGATTAAATAGTTCTTTGTTTTCTATGGTTGTTGTTTCTGAAATTGTTTTAAGAATAAAAGAAACATCCCAGTCAGCAGGTTGATTTGCAACCCATTAAAACACCAGAAATGCTTGTGATAGCAACAGACAATATGGGGGAAAACTAGAAATAAAATGTTTTTATCTAAAAGAGTTTAGTCTAATTATAGGTACTTCATGTCTCCTTTTCATTTAATTTCAACTGGACTACGCAGTTTTTATATGAAAAATAGAGACAGAAATTACTGAGCATTAGTATGTCCCCATTCCACCTCCAAAAGATACACCACCACCACCACCAACAAAAAACTCAGAGTAAAATATTTTTAATTAATGTTAATATTAATTATATTAATATATCAGAAGTAAATGTTCTGATTCGGTAGCAGAGAAAGTCAAGGAATGTTATTGCACTCACTCATCTCCGTAATTACTAGGGTCAATAAGACTGAGTAAAAGAACCACTAATCCAAACTTTTGTCCTCTCTGTCCTGGGTCCAAATTATTTTTTAACACAATACAGTTAAACTGTTTTTACAGTACTATATTACATAAGCCCTTATACTTCATAATTTTATTGCATCTCATTCAAATAATCTTTTCCACCTTGATTTGATAAGCCACGACTAGCAGGAATATTTTTCCCTGTGTTTAAACACGTTTTCCATCTTTTAACACAATTGAGAAAAAGATATTCTCTTAACACAATTAAGAAAAAGATACTTTGCTTTTACCCTCTCCAAGTCATGCTGGAAGCAGATGTTAATATTTTATATACAATTTTCCTTAACCCATAATTGGCAATAAAGACAAAATTATGTAATGTTTCAAGATTCCTCAGTGTTAACTAATTAAACCAGCAGCAGGCCTGGAGCATGGGACAATGGCAAACTTTCAGATGAATTAATTTTATGGAAGACCAGCTGAGTAATTGGACTCCAATTACAGGCTGTTTAGCTCCCTCATCACCTTCACATATAATTAAATTCAATTGGTTGATACAGCTTCTATTTTTATGAGGGCACTTACAAGCTTTTTGAACCCCACTGTGACTTTGGATCTAGGCCAATCAATTATTACTCATTTCTCTTTCAAATGGAAATTCTCTAGATTAGTCATATCTTCTATAATGCATTGCTCACATTTAAAATATCAGTCTGTAGTACATTACAGCTGAGATACAGATGACGAGAAATATTTATGGATATTTTGTTCTACAAACAGTATATTGAAAGCAATTGTATGTTTGTCAAGGGTATTGATTAATGGAGGCCACATGCTGTTATGACCTGTTTTGAGAGATAAGATGACACATAAAGCGCGTTTGATTTACTTGATCATTGTATTTGCAAATGCCACATCTGTCTATGTTACAGGTGATTACTAAAATTGCTAATTAGTGCTAAAATAAACTTTATTAGCATGTAAAAAATGTCATTATGTATAGGTAGTTAAGAGCTTATTTGTCTGATCTTCCTTTTTTAATTTCTGTTCAAGTGAAATTAATCTATCATTATTAATGAAAAGAAAAAAAAAGTTACCGCTTACTTAGAGAAAACTTTAACAGCTCCTCCTTTTGAAGTGCTCCATAGGTTGTTGAATAATTAGACTAAAAGAAATAAAATGTAATTTTATTTTGAGAATGCTAGAACCATTTCTATTTTAAAGCATTTGGCTTTGAATTAGTGACGTATCTCAATGTGCAAACAGAAAATGAATTAATAAGTAGGCTTTACAACATATCACCCATAACTAGCCTATAAAGAGAGTAAATAAATGACTAGAGTTGATACAATACTTTTTCTGCTCTCAGTTTATTGGTTCCAATGTATTTCCTAACAGAGCAATATATCATCAATGATAAAACAGGAAGCAAAGAAGCAATAGTGACATCAGTGATCTTTTCCAGCTCTACTAAGTAATCAATAAAGAAAAAGGCAGTGTCAGATATGAAATATTACTTTTCTTTAGACCTTTCAGTTAGGGAAATATCAACCCTTTTGCTTTGCTTCTTAGACTCTCGTATTTGAATACAAGCCATTGATTATGTGTGTGAAAAATGATATTGAGACATACTAAATTACAACAAAGTTTCTATGAAACTGTATTACTACTGATTGACTAGCAAAACAAAATTTGATTAATGGTGTTGTAATAAATACCAGAAAATTAATGTTCAGTACCCTTCTCCTTTAAAACATTGCCATTACAAGGAATGCAGATAGTATCCATGAGAAGCTGGCTACTTCAGATCTTCACTGGTAAATGTTGATATTTCCCTGATCAGTCTATAACTAAAAAAAAAAAAAAAAAATCTGATCCTAAACAACAACAACAAAAAACAATAAAAACTATTTATGAGGAAAAAATCTTCCTATGGTTTCAAGAATAAGTGTGACCATAATGTTGAAGTTACCATAATTGATTATCATTTTTAGTCATCTTTATTACTTTAAAGTGAAATGAAAATATAGAAATATTAAAATTATGTCATGTTTAGTGGTGTTTTTTGTTTTATTTCACCTTTTGCTGTTTTTTTTTTAATCATGAATGAATATGACACTTTTGATTTTTCTTTTTTTTTATCTGCACATATAAAGATTTAAATACTGCAGCTATTAATGTTTTAAGTGAATTGAGAAAAGAGTTAAATTATTCTAATATACCTCTTGTTTTAGACCATGGATGCTTTCATTCATATTAAATAAACTTTGATGATATGATTGTTTTTTCTCAGTCTACCATGCCTATTTTTCATTGATCAAAAGTTGGTCCTCTTGATGTTATTACATGTTTATTAGTACCTTCTGTCTGATAGGATGACACAGTATTTATACAATAAAAATACAATAAAAAATGTAAGCAGTAAGATAGCACAAGATAGCACCTTCTTCTCCCTGAGAACTGAGATCAGAATGCACAACTGGCATATCTTGTAGAGACATAGTCAGAATCGATTGGGTTTAGAAGATAAACTGCACAGAAGGAAAGAAAAGAGAGACCTCAGACAGGGTGTAATTTTACAAGATCTGTTATTCATAAGTTGAACAGCCACCTTTTCATGGATTTCTGTCTGAATAATGATAGGAATTAAAAAGAAGGTAAGTACATTCACCAGTATTATTCTTCTTCAGGAAATATAAACGTGTATTAGAGGTTTAATGAAAACACCACCAGTGCCAGCCAAATAAATAAATACATAAAAAGATAATAATAAAAGCCTGAGAGGAAAGTGAGAGGTGAGATTTCTGCCTTTTTGCAAAATGAAAACCAAAATGTTCAGCTCTGGCATGTGTTGTCCAAACCTTAAGCTCACTATTTGTCTTTCTGCCAAACAGTCTTCTTTTTGTGTTTCTTTCTTCTCTTTTTCCCCTTCTTGCCAGACTCATGACCAAGGGCATGTACTACACTTTGGGAAACAGCTTCAAATCCAAGCAGGAAAATAAAATAAAATAAAGATCAAATCAGAAATTCTTTGCCTCCACATCTGGTTTCTTAGCTGGTCATAGGCAGGTACTTTGTTCTTTAGGTAGTGTGGCTGATCCTAATAGTTGAGTCCCTTTCATTACAGATTTGAATATAACTGAATGAAAGAAGCTATAAATGATAAGAGAAGAAAATCAAAAAGAGACTGAAACATACACAATCTGTACAGAAGCAAGTAGTTTTTTGTTATGTAAACAACATGTACATAGGCATGACAAAAAAAAAAAAAAAGACCTTTGGTATCTTGTAATTGAATCACTTTTATGTCTAACCCCTTCAGTACAGTGTGTTGGCAATACAGATTGTTGCTTCTGTTGCTCCAAAGACACTTTAACACCTGACGTTGATATCATCAGCATTCCCTTCCAAAGACATTCCTCATATACAGTACAACAAAGAACAGTGTGTGCCCATGGGCTGAGCTTAACAAAGTGCATTGAGAAAGACGGCTTCCTGGGTAGAAAAGCACATCAATAACACAGTGGGAAGTGGCACCAACAGAAGGTAAACACGGGTCAGTCAAGGAAAGCTTAGTAGGTGGTGGGGCACAGATCTTCAAATACAATGAAGCGAATGACATCAGAGAGATTCATTTTCTGTGGCTGAATTCTCTGTTACTAACTAAGGCATAACATCACACAGGAAAACAAAGGCAAAGAATCAGCCAGTTTTCGGCTGCCTCACAGATGGCACTTAAATGGCGATTTCAGTGCTGCTGAGAGAATGACTGTAGCAATTGTATTATATGAACCATTCAGCTCAGAGAAAAAAAAAAAAAAAAAGATGCATAAATGTTCTGGTTAAGTAAATATTATTCAGACATGTAAGTCACTAGGCTTACCCAGTTCTCTGTCATTATTTATTAGGTATATGTGAATGGTGTATAAGAGTTTCAAATTCCCAAGCACAATTTCTCTGTCAAGGGCTGGTAAAAAAAATAATAAAAATTAGCTGTTCCATGTATGTAGCTGCTTATATTTTATAGCTGAGCAGGAAACAGTTTGTTTCTTATTTTAGCTAGATTTAGCAAGAGATGAGTCTTCGTTATAAAGCAGGCATCTCTTTTCCATGCTCTGTTGACAGTATATTCATCTCTAACCTTTTTTAACTCTAACCTTTTTCTTAATAGGGGAATTATTAAGGAATCAGGAAGAATTTAAATGCCACTGATATCAAGACAAGAAGATGATTTTTGCAAGCTATTTTTATTATAGAGAGCGTTTATTTATGGAACTGTTCACAGATTTTAAATGCATTCTCCTGATTCTGATTAGCGTTGTTAACTGCATTTTTAAATTTTGTTCATAAGACTTAGAGAAGAGGTTTCTGTACATGAAGCTTCTCATACTTTTAAACAAATTTATGATGTTTTTGTAAATGTTATGTATTCTTTATTGCAGTAGTCTCCAAGCTGTTTTGTTTAAACAACAATATTAATAAAAGTTTTTGAGCATCCATCCCCAATGCATATGTACATATGTACATTTATCTTTTATTTCATTTATTTATAATTTATATATATGCAATACTGTGTTAGTATATTATGTACATGATAAAACATGTACAAATGTAGAAATTAAAGAAGAATGACATAGACGTAAAATAAACTATTTCTAAATTTCTTAATTTTGTAATTTTATTTTATTTAATACTAGTACAAAAATTATTTTCTTCCTGTACCTCGGTGGATTTTGTTGCACACTGCCTGGGGTGCTCACACCTCACTTTGGAGATCACTTCTTTATTGAACAGTCTGCTGTCTAATAATTATCAGGTCTGCAAATCAAAAGCTCACTATAGAGGGAATAGCTTAGAACAAATAATGTAAAAGCTTTATTAATTTTATCCACGCTGAGGTATTTTTCCCATTTTTGAGGTTAAAGTTTAATGAAACTTCCTAGCAGAAGCTACTTGTCTTCCCAATGAGATTTTTCTATAAGTTAGATATCTGTTAATAAATATCCATAAGTACAAAATATTAGGATTTTACAAGAATGTAAGAACAGTATAGAACTGGAGAAGTACATGCTGGAAAATGTATGTAACTTAATTCTCCACTTTGTTATATTTCCAGTAAAGTAGTAAAGAGTGAAGTTGAAGTAGATTTCCAACCTAGATATTAAATCTGAAATTAGGCCACCCACATATGAAATCATAGCTTGTGCCACACCTTTGCCTAGATAAGCAACATCTACTTTACCAAGTGCCTTCCAAAAGAATCCAAGAAATGAACTAATTTACTTGCTATAGATTAATAGATTACTGCAACCCATGACAGAGAGTGGAGAACTGAATTATTTGAGCAAACGGATAGAAACCACTCCTTAGCTATCTTCATGGAGGCAAAAATCCACTGGCCTTTGCCAAATAAACAAAGTCCATGACTGAGCATGTTTGAACAGAAGCTGTATTTTTCAAAAATTATCTGTCCTGTTTTCAGCTGGCAGTTAATTTTCTTCATAGTAGCTAGTATGGTTCTGTTTTGGATTTGTAATGAAAATAATGCTGATAACACACCAGTGTTTTAATTGTTGTGGAGCAGTACTTACACAGAGTCAAGGACATTTGGGCTTCTTATATTGCCCTGTCAGAGAGGAGTCTGGGGGAAGCTGAGAGGGAACACAACAAGGAGAGCTGACCCAAACTGACCAATAGGGTATTACATACCATATGGTGGTGTCATGCTCAAGAAGAAACCTTGGGGAAGTTGGCAGGGGGTCAGCCATTGCTCAGGTATTTTCTGAGTATCGGTTATGTTGTTTTCTTCTTTCTCTCTCTCTTGCTTTTTTTGTTGTTGTTGTTTGTTTGTTTGTTTTTCCTCTTTGTTTTTAAACTGTCCTTGCCTCAACCAATGAGTTCTCACACTTTTGTTTTTTTCAGTTCTCTCCCCCATCCCACTGGGAGTGGGGAGTGGACACATGGCTTTGTGCTGCTGTTGTGGTTTAACCCGGCCGACAGCTAAACACCACACAGCCGTTCGCTCACCCTCCCCCCTCCCTCTCTGGGATGGGGGAGAGAAACGGGAAAGTGAAGCCTGTGAGTTGAGATAAAGACAGTTTATTAAGACAGGAAAATAATAATAACAATAATAATAATAATAATGATGATGATAGTACTACTACTGTGTACGAAACAAATGATGCACAATGCAATTGCTCACCACCCGCTGACCGATGCCTGGCCTATCCCCGAGCAGCCAGGCCCCCCCATCCCATCTAGCCACCCCTATATATTGTTTACCAAGACGTCAGATGGTGTGGAATACCCCTTTGGCCAGTTTGGGTCAGCTGTCCTGGGTCTGTCTCCTCCCAGCTCCTGCATCACCCCTAGCCTGCCCGCTGGCAGGACAAAGCGAGAAGCTGGAAAGTCCTTTGCTTAGTGTAAGCACTGCTCTTCAACAATTAAAACATCAGCATGTTTTCAACACTCTTCTCATCCTAATCCAAAACACAGCACCCGACCAGCTACTAGGAGGAAAATTAACTCTATCCTAGCTGAAACCAGGACAATCGTTTTCCAGGTTAGACTTGCTGATAGTTGTAGTTCCTTTGGTATTTAAAACAAACAAAGAAACAAACACAAACAAAAACAAACAAAAAAAAAAAACCACAAAAATATTCACCTCAAAAAACTCTTTGTGAAAAGATATCATACAGAAACGAAGATATTCTGTGGGTTCTAAGGGATCACAATAGCCCATCACAGTTCTACTCTGGAGTAAGAAGCATAGTTTGGCTCTAAAATTTGCTGTTAACATTTCAAATTCAGTGTTTGAGAAACATCCAAACTAGAGTTTTGTCTTCTTGTGCTCCATGTACTTGCCTCTGAGACTTTTAGCATCCCAGAATCATCACTCTCTTAAACAGTTCTTTAAAATTCTCAATAATAATCTTATGTTTAGTCTTCAAAATGCCAATGCACTATTATTGTAGTTTTTCAGGAACTGCTTTCTTTTCAAAGTGATATTTCTGGAACTCCTACAGTATTTTATTGTAGTAGATTGGATGTTAACATTGTGAAGGAAAGGGGAAGCACCCTTTAGAGAGATAACATTTCACAAAAAAGTGAAATACTACAATATCTTTTTCCAAAAAACTTTACCATAAGTTCATTTTCTGTACTTCCAAACTGAAACCATACCATTTTCTGTATAAAATTATGTTTGCTACCCTTGGCATTTATAATCGTAAAGAAAATATGCTTCTCAGAAATATTGTAGAGTAGCTAGTGGTTCTGGAAAAAGTAAAACATCAACAGAACTTTCAACTTAATATATATTGGCACCTCATGACATTTTAGTCATCACTGCTTATTCAAGGAGGTAAAGAGATTTTGAAAGACTTTAACAAAAATCAGTCTCGGGGTGGATTTGTAAACACAGTACACTATAACTGTCTAACAAAAATACAGAAATGATATTCTATTTGTCATCCAAGCTGTTCCAAGAAACAAAAAAGGAACAATTCTTTCTGGGCATGGTCAGTTTAAATTTGATGAATTCGCAGAGCTCATCAAGTTGCCAAACAACATTGAGAAAGAACAGACCTCCCCCCTTCCTACTCCTCCTTTCCTTTCTTCATTCCTTAACATATTGGACCTTTTCCATCAGTCAGTTACACCACAGAACATTGTTGTCACTGGCAACGCTCTCAAAGGGAAGGATTAAACATTTTGGGTTCAGAAGCACTTTGCACAGTAAAAATCATACTTCCATGAAGTACTGCGTCTTTCAATATTTAGAGTGTCTAGAGGCCACGGATGACTGAGCTCAGTCATTTCATTTGCTAATAAGTGTATATGGACTCTGGATAGACAACTGTTACATCATCAGTTTGGATTTCTTTTCACATATGAAATAGTTCAGTCTTCTCTGTAGAGGCTAAGTTTTTCTAATGTGCCATTTTTGACTTTGTATGCTTTTCCTCATATTCTTTGCTATGGAGATGAAAATATCAGCTGGAATGAAGAATTAGTATTAACATTTTTTAACAGGTATATAATTATTACTTAGTAAATCAAAATACATTTTAATTAGAGGAGATATTTTACCAAAATACTTTCAGTTGGATAAAATCTGAATATTTGTATGATGTTTATCTTTCAAATTCCTTTTTCCTGGAAGACAAGACAAATTGTATCTGTTCATTTTAATCTATTCTATAAGTATCCCCTTCTGACTGCTTTCACAGAACTAGACCAATAAAATAAAATAAAACAAGATAAATCCCTTGAAAACACACTTGGATTTCAGACTCTAGCAGATTTTGCCAGAGTTTTAGGTTCTAGGAAATTATAAACAACAGCTCTGTGTAATAGTAGAATCTACATTTAAGAGTTACATTTCCAGACATTATCACACAAATGGTTTTATGCAGTGTATTATTCATGCATGTTACAACAGTGTTTTCCAGAATTCTTATTCACTCTGTGATTCACCTTGAATTCAAAACAATATTTTGGGCATGGCCATCCAGTAATTTTTTTTTTTTTTTAACCAGTGATCAGTATAGCCATCCAAACCATGAGCAGCCAGTTTCTCCATGAGAATGTTTTTGGAAAGAGTATCAAATGTTTTGCTAAGGTCCAAGTAAACAACATCCACATCCTTTCCTTCATCCACTAAGTAGGTCATCTTACTGTGACAGGCAATCAGGTTAGTTAAACAAGTCTTGAGTAGGTCTGATCACCTGGTACATTTTGTGTGCATGACTTCTGATGGTACTCAAGATGATCTGTCTGCTTCGTGACCTTCCCTGGCACCAAGGTGAGACTGGCAGGAGGATAGGGAGGCCCTGAAGAGGGACCTGGACAGGTTAAATCAATGGGCAGAGGGCAATGGGATGAGGTTCAACATGGCTAAGTGCTGGGTCCTGCACTTTGATGACAACAACCCCATGCAACATTACAGGCCTGGGACAGAGTTGCTCAAAAGCTGTGCAGAGAAAAAGGATCTGGGGATGCTGACTGATGCTCACCTGAACATGATCTGGCAGTGTGCCCAAGTGGCCAAGAAGGCCAACAGCATCCTAGCTTGTATCAGGAATAGTGTAGCCAGCAGGACCAGGGAGGTAATCGTCCCCTTGTATTCTGCTTTGGTGAGGCTGCACCTCAAGTACTGTGTTCAGCTTTGGGCCCCTCAGTAGAAGAAGGACACTGAGGCCCTGGATTGTGTCCAGAGAAGGGCTATGAAGCTGGTGATGGGCCTGGAAGACATGTCCTATGAGGAGCAGTTGAGGGAACTGAAGTTGTTTAGTCTGGAGAAGAGGAGGCTCAGGGGAGACCTTATTGCTCTCTACAACTACCTGAAAGGAAGTTGTGGGGAGCTGGGGGTTGGCCTCTTCTCAAAGATAACTAGTGATAGAACTAGAGGAAATGGCCTCAAGTTGCCCCATGGGAAGTTTAGGTTAGAAATTAGGAGACATTTCTTCTCAGAAAGAGCAGTCAGACATTGGAATGGGTTGCCCAGGGAAGTGATGGCGTCACCATCTGTGGGAGTGTGGCCATGGGGATCGACAAGCCCCATGGTTGGTGACAACATCGGACTCTTAACTATGAGGCCATAAGGAATGTAAAGAGTTTAGAAGGAACAAAGAAGGGTGATTCAGGAGATGCCTTGCTGTCTTGGACTGCTGGTTCTCCAGCCGTTAAGGCATGGAAGTTGCTGGGTGTTTGCTGTTTCTGGGCGAAGTTGTTGACCAATGAATAGTTAGTGGAAAAGTACTGCTGTGGGGCGAATGGTATAAGAAGGGAGCGTGTCCTCAATAAGAGAGATGAAGTTATGCCCTCAATAAGAGAGATGAAGTTATGCCCTCAATAAGAGAGGGTTGAAGTTATGTCATCAATAAAGAAGTAGCAGTTAGTGATCCTAAAAGAATCATGGTGTCCATGTGGTCATTACGCCACAACCATCCTTGGGGTTGTTCAAGGAAAGGTTGGACCTGGTGCCTAGGGACATGGTTTAGTGGGTGACATTGCTAGTAGGGTGATGGTTGGACCAGATGATCTTGAAGGTCTCTTCCAACCTTAGTGATTCTATGATTCTGTGACTGTATTCCCTGGATCCTTGTTTCTGCCCTTCTTGTAGGTGTGCATCACATTTGATAACTCCAGTCAGCTGTTACCTCTCTCGTTAGCCATGACTGCTGGTGAACTATTGAAAGAGGCTTAGCAAACACTTCCACCAGATCCTTCAGTACCTTTAGGCAGAGCCCATCCAGCCCCATAGATTTGTATTCAAGTGGTATAGTATCTTACTAATCATTTCCCCTTGGGTTATAAGGGCTTCATTCTGCTCCCTGTCTCTGTCTTCCAGCTCAGCAGGCTGGGTACCCAAAAAGCAATTAGTTTTACTACTAAAGACTGAAGCAAAGAAGTCATTAAGTACCTTAATGACTTGTCATTGTGTCTTGTCACTGTTTCCCCCCACATCCAATAAAGGATGGAGATTCTCTTTAGTCCTCCTTTTGTTGTTTATGTATTTATAAAAACATTTCTTATTGTCTTTTGCTGTAGTAGATAAGTTCTAGCTGGGCTTTCGCCCTTCTAATATTCCCCCTTCATAAACTCACAACATCTTTATAGTCCTCCTGAGTTCTCTGCCCCTTCTTACAAAGACCATAAACTCTATTTTTCTTCCTGTGTTCCAGAAGAAACTCTCTGTTCAGCCAGTCTGGTCTTCACCGCTGTCTCTTCTTTCAGTGCATGGGGATGGCCTGCTCCTGTGCTGTCAAGATTTAATTCTTTACGAATGTCCAGCCTTCCTGGACTCTGCCCTTTGCTCAGAGTTCCCAAGAAACTCTGTTAACCAGTTCCATAAACAAGCCAAAATCTGCCCTCTAAAAATCAGAAGTAGCAGTTCTGCTGAATTCCCTCCTTGCTTCCTCCAGGACTGAGATCTCATTTTGTGGTTGTTATGCCCAAGATGGCCTCCATCCAACACTTAATTCATGAGACCTTCCCTGTTAAAAAACAACAGGTCAAGTGGGACACCTTTCCTAGTTGGTTCCCTCACCACTTGTGTCAGGAAGATATCTTCCACACATTCCACAAATCTAGTCTGTTTCTTCTCTTTAGACTTAGTCCAAGGTCATTTATCGTCTCCTTTTATGAGTTTGATGTGGTAGCTTCTGTTAAAATTTCTCTTATATGAAAGAGGATGAAGAAGACAAATGGAGTATGACTTTTGTGTATATATATTTTTTTCACCATATCTTAAAGACTTCTGTGAACATTTGGCTTAAATAACTGAAAAAGACAAAGATTTGAAAGTAGTTTAATACTTTTTTTTTTTTTTTTTTTTTTTTCATCAGAGCTGCTGGTATAGTTAGAAAAAAAAAAAGAGAGAGAGGGAGCTTCTTGGCCACATAATTTAGGGAATCAGATAAATAAAACAGACAGTAGAACAACAGCAACAACAACAAAGATAATGGAATCTTGATCACTAAATTGTTATTAATAAACTTATTTTTTTTCTGTGATTATAGAATGTTATTAAAATAAATTGGGATCTGCATTCCATAGGATGTGATCTCCACCTAAAATACTTTTTTTCTAATGGCATTCCTGTGGTATTAAACTACGCATGCTGCCTTTTTAGACCATGTTGATCTGGAGACCTATATATAGTTGCATATACTGAAAACTGATAGAGGGAAGATGACAGACAGTGCAGCTTTTCTGAAGCTTACTTTTATGAAGATGGATTTCTTTTCTTTTAATTTGTATAGCAGTTTGATTCCACTCCTTTAGGTTTATTTATTTATTTTGTTATTCTAGTATCTCCACTTAGTAAAATGTTCTTTCTTCCAATCTATTTTAGCTGAAAAGATTGAGTCAAACTCATCCCTGAGGCAGATCTATTAATTTCAGCCGATGAACAAAACTGAAATACTTCCATACTCCAAGGTGTTATCAGTGGAAATGTATTGTGAAAGGCATAGAAGAATAATATATTTGGAAGAAGAAACCCATGAAATTAACACATACTCACACACACATGGCCTTTTGAGTGCCCCTATATTCTTTAACTTTTGCCTACACTATGCGTCATCACTCTCTGGGACTAGTCGCATAGGTTGTACCTGTGTTACTCATGTATCAGGATAGCATCACTGTCCATAAGCACTGGACCCTGAGCTTCTCTAATACCTAGTTCTTCCTTGCTTTTTGACTGTTTTGTCCCATGTCAACTTGACTCCTTTTGGGCATGGTGTGAGGGAGAGTATGGTCAGGGACTGTCCACCAGAGGCTACATGGGCAAGACTACCCCACTTTGAGAGGAGAAGAGACATAAGAGTTGTAAATTAGCTTTGTCATTTGCCTTCAGAATTAGAGAAAAGTCACCCTGGTCCATTTCATTAATTAATGCACAGATAACCTTTCTGACCACTGGGAGAAACCTGGTTATCACTGGCAAAGGGTGATTTAGTACTGTCACGTTGTTAAATGAGCCTAATTTTAATTTTGAACGAAGTTATAATTTTACTCCATATGAGACTGGATGCAGAGATCTCCACAAATATTTCTCTCTGTTGCCAACTGTAGAGTTGGAAGAAGCTGACCCACAGTTATTTATTTGGCTTCCTGACAGTCACTGTCCACTGTTTAAAAAAAAAAAAAAAGTCTTAACAGATGATAGAATACAATGTGTTCTCAGTCTGTTTACATGTAAGTGTATATGTCCTGGAAAAATGTAAATGACAGAACCACTGTTGTAGTGAAGTAATTACTGTTTTCACAGAGAATAGCAAATTTAAAACTCTGTAAAAATGGCACTAGCTATTGCTACTATTATTTGCTTCCAAAGCACACTAAATTGTCTGATCTTATGGTAACAGTCCTTAGGTACTAGAGAGAAACTTGGACTATGTGTTCTGATTAAGTATGAATTCCTTTTAACTCTCTACTACACTTAGATTCAGATTGCAATAGTAGATACTTAGCAGTTGCTTATGAGTTGTCTGAAGGGGGGATGTGGGCAGGAATATGGGTAGAATTATGATTCTACTTCCTGACAAGCATAGCAGAGCTGGTTTCAATCAGTAAATCCTTATCTTCACTTCAAGGGACCTGAGAGAGCAAAAAGAGGAGTGTCTTAGAAAAGTACCACCTTCTTTCATTTGGTCTTCTTCCTAGATTGCTCAGGGACTTCAGCTAAGAAATTTAGTTTGGCTGTTTCAAAAAATATGACCTTTGGTGAATGCCCTTTATTTTCTCTGTAACATTGTAGTTATTTTGGCCATCTAATTATTGGTCCCAAGCTTACAGTTGTTTTTCTAATGGTAAGTGGAAATGCAGATAAGTATTATTCTTCAGAACTCTTTTTCTATTGTACTAATGGAAATAAATAATGCCTCACAAATCTGGTCAGTGAGTTGCAAAGCTTTATAAAAAATAACATTTTTTCACTGTGTACCAAAAATCTTTTCCTGTGACTGCTCCATTATATTGTTATTTCTAATTTTTTGACATTTATCTGAGATATACATAATCTTCTCATTTCTTTTTTTTTTTTCTTTTTTTTTTTTTTTCCCAAGTCCTTCCATGAGGGGCATGCCTTCTGGGACAATTATCATCCTTCTTGGACAAATGTCATTAATGTACACAAACCATAACTCCTCAAAACTGTCTTTACAATTGAAGTTCTATGGAAATAAAACAAGCACTAACAATAATATATATATATATTTAATCTTTTCATCTTAAACGTTGTGAAACATCTATGAATTCATATCTTAAGTGCCTTCTTGAAGAAAGTATTGCAGAAGTATTACATTGATAGGAATAGCAATGCTTCTCTCTCCTTTTAATAATAAAGATGGCTAAAGTTAGGTGCAACTACTGCTATGGAAATTCTGTAAAATTTAATGAGATTTGACACAGAACAGTATAGCCATATTGCAGAAAATGGAACTACAGATATGATGTTTTCAGCATGATCGTGACATGGAGCTTTATACTTCTACCTCACCCCAACTAGAAAGCTGTCACATGGTTTTCCTGTGTCTGGATGAGTCAGACACAGATGAGAGCATGCTGGCTGAGTCTCAGACAATTCAGACTTAAATGATTATTGTGGGATGTTGAAAGCAACAGGAGGCTTTGGATGAAGTTATATCATCTCCTCTTCTTCGAGTGTATGTGCCTGTTTTTTGTTCATAAAGTTCTCAACATGGGGATCTGATTAGATTTGCAGTTGCTCCTAGATGATCAAACAGTATCAATAGTACTAAGACTTCTTGCTCCACCTGCATCTGGTTAAGAGCTTGTGTGATTTCCTCTCAGAGCAGAGTCCTTCTCTGGTGACTTAGAATTTTATTACCTTTAGGGAGGAGTAGAGTAAAATATAGGACACCTTAAATTCATGCCGAGGATATACAAAACAGAATACAGCTGTCTGTTTGATAAAAATTAGCAATTTATTATAAGCAGAGTGATGGTTGTGTGCAGGGATATATATTGAAGTCTGTTTGGATCTTTGTGGAATTTTGAGGTATATTTTGACTCAAAAAAAACCTCCAGATAACCTGGTAACAATCCATGCAGGACATATTCTCTCTCACAGTTCGAAGTTCAACCAAATGAAAGACAAGAGTAGTCTGGAGTTCAAGGATATCTGTCCCAGCCTTGTCCCTAAATAATCTAAATTTGTTCCTTTCAGTTTTCCAACAATAAGGATTGCAATATATATCTATTATCAAACACTCTCTATGTATGACAGTAAGTGAGTCACTTCTTTGGCTTGTCATATTGTTCATATTGATTTTTTTTTTTTAACTGGTGGTACTTTATACAACACACATTAATTACTAATAGTGAATGCAGCAAAAGATCATCTATTTAGAAATTTCATTTGCTCTTAGCTCTGAGTAAAACCATGCTAAGTCTACACTCTATAAATATCTTTTTTTTTAGTTCTTCTTGCCTGTGTTTAATACTTATTTAGAATTGGAAAGTGTTATATGTTGTAATAGTTACACATCTGATATCAGCAGATGAATTTACCCTTGAGTCAAGGGAACAAGGGGATGCAAAGGCAAATTTAGGACCATCAAGTGCTCCAAAACATCTGCAAATTGAACCAAATCCTGCCCCTAATATTGTGAATTTAACAGTATATAATCACAAGCTTAAGAAAATAAATAAACTTTAAATAATTGCTTGGATTCTGATATCTCCCTTATGTGATCTCCCTGAAAACCTGCATACAAAATAGTGTTTCTTTTATACTTACTCTCTGGACTAATACATTTTAATTAATTAATTATTCCTCTGTGGAATTCTTCACTGTGAGGGTGACTAAGCATTGGAACAGGTTTCCCAGACAGGTTGTGGAGTCTCCTTCTCTGGAGATATTCAAAACCTGACTGGATGTGATCTTGTACAACATGCTGTAGGTGACCCTGTTTGTCAGGGGGTTGGACCAGATGGTCTTCAGAGGTCCCTTCTAACCTCAACCACTCTGTGATTCTCTGATTCATTCACTTATGCTATACTGAGAATATTTAGAGTCAATTACATAACAGAATTTCTAATTATCTTCTTCCTGTGATGTCTGTCTAACATAACTACAGAGCAGAAATTAGTCATCTCCTTAAATCCTTCCACAGTGGTTTAGTACCAATCATAATAATCACATCTTTACATCTAGTAGAATAGACAAGTTTTCTTCTTAAACTTGTGGAACAGATACTCTTTCATATGGAAAAGGCCATTCCTAAATTATTTTAGGGAGCATAGGTTTCAAACGAACAAAAGCAACATTATCTACACACTTGAGCTAGCTCAGATGTGCAACCAGCTGTCTGGCTGCTGTGTTATTAGGGATTCTTCCACACTAAATCAGAGTACCAAATACAGAATCTAGATCTTGATGATATCTAGTGAATTTGTGTCCTGCCTGGAATAGCCTGAGCTGTAAACCATTGAATGGGTAAATGATGCATAACTGTAGTTTCCTAACCTGTGACAGATGCAATAATGCCATGGGTATATTTTTCACTAATTTAAGTGAAAAGTTTTCCCATTCTTCTTATCCCAGAAGTCTTACCTCTTGGTCTCGGAATTCTGTGCTAAAAGTAGCATGCACTGTCTGCTTTTAGACATAATATTTGTTACAGATATAACAAGAAGTATGAAAGTTACTTTATTTCTCTTCATTGTAATATTGATATCATTAGTAATATTAAGGTCATTATTATTTTTAGGCTGCTTGTATTCAAGTAATGCCTAGGAATCCTAATAATGAAATGTGACCCTTTTTTCCTATGAGGTTTAAAGTAGAGTTAAAGTCTCTTGCACCACTGCATTTTACAGTATAAGTACTGAATGGAGGATGAAAACAGAGAACTGCAAAGAAACCATGAGACAAACACTGCTGAGCATTATAGGCTATGTTTTGGTGCACCAATTGCCTAAGGGCTTTGGTTTCTTTTATGCATCGTGGCCAATAACAGTTTTAGGAAGAGAATTGATGGTGGATTACAAAATAGCTCTAGGGGGCTTTTAAAGGAGATCCTCCCAGGCATGAAAAACAGTATGAGAGTAAGCCTGAAATTGCTTGCTGTAAATTGTAACACAAGTGATGAAGGTAGGCAGGCTGGGGCTCATAGAAGACAAAAGTGCTAGGTAGATAGTGTGAGGATTGGCCATTAGGGTACCTGTTAATAAAGAAAAATAGTGTATACTTGATGAGATGAGATAGTGGAAGGACATAAAGGGAACTAGGAAAATATTTCTTGCAGTAGCATTCTGAATAAATTTGCATAAGGCAAGATCATCTCTCTCAAGGCTGAAAAGTAAGACTTTCCAATAAGCAAGATATGAGATGATGAGGACCTAGGGAGAGATTTAGCTGCATAGACAGAGAGGAGTATAGTATCTTATAGCTATTATGCAGAATGAATCAACAAAAATTAGATGTAACTCAGCTATGAGGCTCTGGAGAGCAGACTGAGTCAAAGATGATGCCTAGGTTATGGCCCTTACTTTTCTTTTATATCTTAAACAGAAATATAGAACAGTGTAGAACCTGACAGTTTTTTTAACACTAAAAATTACAATGAACCAAAAATTTAGAGTAATAATGTAAGAGTACGTCAGTAGAAGACAAATGTCTTTTCCCAAATAGAAAGAAAATTTTCTGCAGAAATGGAGGGAGTAAGAGAAAACCTCCTAAAATGTTACTCTGCCCTAAGTAACATATATAATTATCTTCCACCATTTGTGACAATGGAGTTCTGAGACAACATAGATAAAAAAACATAGTGCAATGTCAAAAGTTGCTCTCAGTAGTACAGGACCACATGGGAGAACTTTGCTTTCCAGCATGTTACCTTCCAGAAAGGTTTATTAACTTAGACACAGTGCTGAGAATATGCCTACCAAGCTGGGAAGCAGTTTACCTGTTCTCAAACACCATTTCACCTGGGTTAATAAGTCTCCTAGATAGTGAAGTACATAACAACACTGTACATCTGAGCTTGCTTTTTATGGAGAGAGTTGGGAAGTGTCTATGCCACAGTGTGATCAGTATGCATTGGTTTACTGGAAGGATGATTGAAAACTATCATCTGTGAGGATAAGACAATTCTAATTGTGGACCAAAATGAACAGTTAATTTTAGATATGAGCAAACTACACTTTTTTTTTTTCCTCTTCTCTTATTTTAATTAACTGTTAACAGTTCCTGTTAAACTTTAGTTTTATGTTATTTATATGTCTCATTACTCATTAATATGGGTAGTCCAGCTAACATTTGTTTTTATTATTGGAGCTATGAATCCTCTTTCTCTGTGCAGAAATTATAAAAGATTTTTCATTTTTTATTAAAAAAAACCTGTCAGTGTCTACACTTGTTTTTCAGGCTGGGAAAATGTAAAGTTCTGCGTTGTTTAGGATTATGTCTCCCATTCTCCCCTATACTAAATAACCTTAATTAAATTAGGAGAATAAAACATCTGTGTAGAACTTTCATAGACATTTTATTTCTTTCCTTATTCACAGAACTTTTCGAGGGAGTGAATATCTAGCTGTAACTCTGAAAGGATAGCTCTGTAGCACATGCAGCTCATAGGCTGAAGGGAGATTTTGAGGCAATAAGGTAATTCCCATCCATAGATACCATTCAATGCAAGTGATTTCGACTTCATATATTATTTTTGAAAAAAAAAAAAAAAAAAAACAAAGGGAAAGGGGAAAAGGTGAAAGGGGAAAAAGGAAAAGGGGAAAGGAGGACAGTGGAAAGGGGAAAGGGGAAAAGAAAGGGAAAGGGAAAAAATGGAAAGGGGAAAGGGGAAGGAAAAAAACACAGTATCTGAAACCTATAAGTTAGTTTGACTTGTTCCCTTTGACTGGTACAGTACAGGTCTGTGTGTAGAGTGTGATTCTAGATACTTACTCCTTGATTTGTTTTTCTATCAAATTATTTTCCCTACGATTTGTTTTTCTATCAAATCATTTTCCCTACCACTCTGTTAGAAACTAGCTCATATAAAAAAGGTTTATAATCATACAAAATAAAATTGTATGATTAATGAAAAAAAAAGTAGCAAATTAGAAATTAAAAGTAAAAATCCTTCCAGAAATATTAGGACCAGCATGTAGTGGTTTGCATTGTCTATTCACTGCTAATTCAAAAAATTCTCACAACATTGCTTGTACTTACTCCTGAAAATAATGAACTCTTACATGGATTTTACACGTTGGCCTTCCCATGAGTGCTTTTAGCAAGCTCTACGTTTTGAGCAGCCTGTATAGCTTTAATGGAGATTGAGGCAGTGTAAAGAGGAAAACTATGGAAAAAGGTTACAAGTTAGAAAAAAAAAAGACTATGATTAACTAGCTTGGCATTCACTACCACTTTGGAACAAGGTGGGAAAAAACTGCTTGCTGTGAAATAGCTGCAGCATTTAGAATTATTTATATTTGTTGTATGCTATAAATATTTTTCCACCTATGTTACAATTATGGAAATATACATTTATTTACCTTAAATCTTCTGCAATTTTCTCTTGTTACAATGAATACTACAATGCATAATATCATTCATAATAATTGACTAGTATTTTAAATAAGCAATTAACTTTATTCTTGACTTCTTTTAGTTCATTTCCTTCAGCCTTTGCAATTTTTTTTTTACTAATGTAAGTCAATATTCTCTCAGAATGAACTCTTTACAAAGAATAACTTCTCATTTTCGTATAGTATGGATAGAGAAATGAGGTATGATGAATATAATTTACAAAAGTAATCATACAGGCAAAATAAGTTAAAAAATGGGGACATAAACTAACAAGATTGTGATTTAAGCTGCATGATTTAAATACAGTGACATTGAACTTCAAGCTGTGAGGAGGAGCTGTCATTTACTGTTGTGAAACTAAATGTGTAGTCTTAATTAGTAATAGCCAGCATCCAATGGTTGAAAAAACTCTGACTGAAATTATGTATTTGACTAGGAACGGGAAAACATTGGGGAATAAATTTGGGGGGAATAAATTTTGATGGGAAAACTTAGGGGATAGTAAAATCTTCCATTGTTGAGAGTGTTCATTACTTACCAGGCCCTACATCGTTAAGATTGTGGAACCTTCTCATTTTATCTGACTGAGTTCTACAGACAAAAAATAATAATACAAGGAGCAGCTAAAGCTGGTCTTTCTTGTATCCTAAATGTGTTCCTTTAATCCAATCCAGGTTCCCTCTTCCTGTTCTATCTGTCCATTGAATATTTATATATTCAGTATGCATGCTTATACACCCCACATAAATTATCTTTATAGGACATATGAACATTCTTTTAATTGTACTATCCCTCTTAGTGGACTTCTTTCCCACTGCTTGTAGTATTGTGTTTTCCCTTATTCTTGATGGACAAATAAATTCTTTCTTCTTCAAAGTCTTGAAAAGAAATTATTTTTATGCTGTGGTGGGTTGACCCTAGTGAGCAATTAAACACCACACAGTCATTCACTCTCTCCTTTCTGCACCAGAGGGAAGAAGGAAGAGAAAAATGCTTAGGAAAAGCAAAAATGAGAAAACTCATGGATCAAGATGAAAATAATAAGTGAAGAGGAAGAAAAGAAAAACAAACACACTAAACCAACAACAAGCAAACCAAATGATACAAATGCAATCACTCACTACCTCCCACAAGTAGACTGATGCCCAGCCAGTCTCCAACTGCTATCTCCCTGCAGCTTTTATTGTTGAGTATGATGCTATGTTGCTCAGTCAGTTGTTCCCTTTGGTCAGCTGTGGACAGTTACTCAGGTTCTGTCCAGTCCCAACTGCTTGTGTGATCCCAGCCTACTCACTGGGCAGGGGTAGAGTTGGGGAAGAAAAAAAAAAAATAGAGAGAGAGAGAGAGAGGGAGAACCTCCAATACTATACAAGCAGTGTTCAGCAAAAACCAGAACACTGAAGTAGCATTAATACTACCTCAGTCACAAATCCAGAACATAGCACCAAGTGGGCCTATATAAAGAAAATTAAATCCAGTCCCAGTATGACTATATTTATACACATAAATATATGTGTCGCTCTTACACATTTCTTTATTTTATACAGCTCTTCCATGAATATATTTTTGTATCTAAACTTAGCCTTATTATCTGAACAATAACGACACATTCTCGTCAAGGCAATCAGGGCAGACGCATTCTGCAGTGGAGCAGGGGTTGGTGACATGCAGGGTTTTCCCTTTTGTCTTCATCAATGCCTCTCAGTCAGGCAGTCGAGGGAGCTGCCAGGATCTGGCAACCCTCAAGAGGGCAGCTGAGGTGGCTTGGTCAGAACCAGGAGCACTCCTCCTCTGTTGCACAATGGCAGCTGTCCTGGTTTCTGCTAGGATAGAGTTAATTTTCTTCCTAGTAGCTGGTAGGGTGCTATGTTTTGGATTAGGATGAGAAGAGTGTTGAAAACATGCTAATGTTTTAATTGTTGATGAGCAGTGCTTACACTAAGCAAAGGACTTTCCAGCTTCTCGCTCTGTCCTGCCAGCGGGCAGGCTAGGGGTGATGCAGGAGCTGGGAGGAGACAGACCCAGGACAGCTGACCCAAACTGGCCAAAGGGGTATTCCATACCATCTGACGTCATGGTAAGCAATATATAGGGGTGGCTAGATGGGGTGGGGAGGCCCGGCTGCTTGGGGATAGGCTGGGCATCGGTCAGCAGGTGGTGAGCAATTGCATTGTGCATCACTTGTTTTTTACACAGTAGTAGTACTATTCTTCCTCTTCTTCTTCCTCTTCTTCTTCCTCTTCTTCTTCCTCTTCTTCCTCTTCTTCTTCCTCTTCTTCTTCCTCTTCCTCTTCTTCCTCTTCCTCTTCCTCTTCCTCTTCCTCTTCCTCTTCCTCTTCCTCTTCCTCTTCCTCTTCCTCTTCCTCTTCTTCCTCTTCCCCTTCTTCCTCTTCTTCTTCTTCTTCTTCTTCTTCCTCTTCCTCTCCTCCTCCTCCTCCTCCTCCTCCTCCTCCTCCTCCTCCCTTCTTCTTCCTTCTTCTTCCTTCTTCTTCCTTCTTCTTCCTTCTTCTTTCTTATTCTTTCTTCTTATCCTGTCTTAATAAACTGTCTTTATCTCAACCCACAGGCTTCATTTTCCGGTTTCTCTCCCCCATCCCAGAGAGGGAGGGGGGAGGGTGAGCAAATGGCTGTGTGGTGCTTAGCTGCCAGCGGGGTTAAACCACAACAGTCCTTTTAGCGCCCAATGTGTGGCACGAAGGGTTGAGATAAGGACAGATCTGACCAGAGTGTGTTAAACTAAAATTGGTATATAAGTATTATATAAATAATATATATATATAATATAAATTATATATATATGTATATAATATAAAGGACTGTTGTGAGCAATTTCTCACCACCCGCTGACCGATGCCTAGCCTATCCCCGAGAAGCCGGCCCCCCCACCCCGGCTAGCCACCCCTATATATTGTTTAGCATGACGTCAGAAGGTTATGGAATACCCCTTTAGCCAGTTTGATCAGTCTTTGATACAGTCTCCCACAGTATTCTCCTGGAGTAGCTGGTAGCCCATGGCTTAGACAAGTACAGTCTTTGTTGGGTTAAAAACTGGCTGGATGGCCGGGCCCAGAGAGTAATGTTGAATGGAGATAAATCCACCTGGTGACCGGTCACAAGTGGTGTTCCCCAGGAGTATGTGTTGGGGTCCATCCTCTTTAATGTCTTTGTTGATGAACTGGATGATGGAATTGAGTGCACCCTCGCTATGTTTGCAGATGACACCAAGTTGGGGGGAAGTGTCAATCTGCCGGAGGGGAGGAAGGCCCTTCAGAGGGACCTGGACAGGTTGGATCGATGGACAGAGGCCAGTGGGATGAGGTTCAACATGGCTAAATGCTGGGTCCTGCACTTTGGTCACAACAACCCCATGCAACACTACAAGCTTGGAGCAGAGTGGCTGGAAAGCTCTGCAAAGAAAAAGGATCTGGGGGTGTTGGCCAATGCTCGGCTGAACATGAGCAGGCAGTGTGCCCAAGTGGCCAAGAAGGCCAACAGCATCCTGGCTTGTATCAGGAATAGTGTAGCCAGCAGGACCAGGGAGGTGATCTTCCCCCTGTACTCTGGTGAGGACGCACCTTGAGTACCATGTTCAGTTTTGGGCACCTCACTACAAGACATCGAGGTCCTCGAGTTTGTCCAGAGAAGGGATATGAAGCTGGTGAAGGGCCTGGAACACAAGTCTTATGAGGAGCAGTTGAGGGAACTGAGGTTGTTTAGTCTGGAGAAGGGGAGGCTCAGGGGAGACCTTATTGCTCTCTACAACTACCTGAAAGGAAGTTGTGAGGAGCTGGGGTCAGCCTCTTCTCACAGATAACTAGCAATAGGACTAGAGGGAGCGGCCTCAAGTTGCTCCAGGTGAGGTTTAGGTTGGAAATTAGGAGACATTTCTTCTCAGGAAAAGTAGTCAGGCATTGGAATGGGTTGCCCAGGGAAGTGATGGCGTCACCATCCCTGGGGGTGTTTAAGGAAAGGTTGGACCTGGTGCTTAGGGACATGGTTTAGAGGGTGACATTATTAGTAGGGTAATGGTTGGACCAGATGGTTGTGGAGGTCTTTTCCAACCTTAATGATTCTGTGATTCTATGTATTTCTCTTCCCTTCCCCTGCCCTTTTGCCCTCCCCCCCCCCTTTTTTTTTTAAATCACCCTTACTCTTTCTTCTTCCCTCTTTCTCTTTTTTATCCATGTTTTGATTTGCCTGTGACATTGGTACAAGAGGTTAGAGTGAATGGTGTGGCACACACTATACACATTTAGTAATGTGTTACCAGGTGCCATTTGCTGTAGAACCTCTACCAAGTTCCAGAGCAGTAGAAAATTTGTCTCTGGATTGTTAGATGTATGCTGGGATTATTATTATTTTTATTATTATTATTAATTTTTTTCCCCCGTACTTCTCTCTCCTTTTAGAGATAATGCGAATCAAGTACTGGGAAGATGGGTCATAGTAGTATATTAATTTTTTCACTTTTTATCAGAAAATTATAATCCTTTGTGAGTGATAATCAGAAAAACATCATCCTGAATATCTGAGACTCAGTGCTTAACACTGCTTTTCTAATAGCATTTCACTTAACATTTCTATTAAACAGGAAGTATTTCCTGAGGTAAAACAAACTGTGATACTGATGAACACCGACATTTGCTAACAGTATTAAGTAGTAAAACAAAGGCTGAGAAGATAATAGACCCAATAGGAGAGTATCCACAGATTAGAAGAGAAAGAATACCAACAGTTCATAATTGTCAGTGTAGCCCACTAATCCTGAATTAAAAATAAATAAATAAATAAATAAATCAGCTTATTACAATTTTCTTTTAAAGTTTCTGGCTGGAAAGAGGCAGAAAATGAGTGACAGAAGTAGCCTGGGAATCATAAAAGAAAGTGAAGAACACAAGGCTGAGGGATAGGGAACAACAGTGAGAATGAGAAATCAGTTTTAAGAAGAACTTCTTTATATTTTACATTTTTAAACCCACATTGTAAGACCTATCGCAAAAAAAAAAAAAAAGAAATCTGAATATAAATCTGAATATAAGCAGAAGAAAAGTTAATTCTTTTTCAGTTAAAATACTGGAGAGAATTTTCCTGATCTATGCAAAAGCCTTATTTTCTGGTCTGTTAACAAAATGTAAGTAAAGATCTTAAATGAGCTGTGTAATAAATTTGACATTGGCTATTAATGTCAATATTGTTTTTTTTAGGTCTTATATTTGTTTTATAGGGATGGCAGTTTCAGCATGCTTTGACATTTGAAGTTAAATATGTAGCTTCTGCATGCCACTTTATACACATTTTGTACAACTATACTTTCTGAGAAACTAATATAAATTAATTATATATGAAATAGATATATTAGATATAGATATAGATATAGATATAGATATAGATATAGATATAGATATAGATATAGATATAGATATAGATATAGATATAGATATAGATATATCTATATAGATATAGAATAGATAGATAGATGCTCCAAAAATCTGTGTGCCTGTGTGTGCACATGCAAGTACAATGGAATCAGAACACATTTTGGGTGGAACTGGATATATTCTTTAAAATATGAATGACTTTTTATTTAGTTTATTTATTTATTTATTTATTTTACTGTTTACCGCAAAAGGCTCTGTAAAAACTTGAGTTTGAAGCATCTTACAAAACAGTGAAATTAATTAATGGAAACCTCCAGAAGAAGACATTACATATACAAATATCTCTCACAGGGAATCAAAGAAAAATCATGTCTTTTAGAATTTTTTTACCCTTTTTACTCTTTTTTTTAAACTCTTTTTTTTTTTTTTTTTCTTTTGTACTCTTTACTGAATGTTGGGATATGATGAGTAATGCATCCCTTGGAGTATGGGAAATTGATGCATAGCCTGTTAATTATGGCCAATGAATGTTATGAAATCCAATTTACCTCTCAGCTTCAATAGTCCTGGTCACATAGGAGACACTGTAATATAGTATGAGTGCCATAATTTGTGAAGGAAAAAATGGATAATGATTTTGCCATATATTATTTCAAAATATACTTTATTTATATACATTTATTCATATACTTTATTCATTACCCAGATAATAAATACTCACGGAAGAAGTCAGAAAAAATACTTCTTATAAGATATAAGCTATCACGTATAACTATATGATAACTATATGAAATATTTTTAGATCAAATATATCCATCTAAGCTTTTTCTTGAATGAACTCTGAATGTAGATGTTAAGGGATAATTATCTAATTAAGAATACTACTGATATTTTGCAGTGGAAGATAAAAGTGCACTTCTAGTCTAATGATCTTGAGTATTTTGAAAAGCCATATACAACTGTTCCATGGTTCCAACTTTCTGATCAGTTAGGCTGAGCAGTCAATTACATTTAATTAGATGGAACTAGTACATTATGTTTTTTTTTTCCCGCTTTTTTTTTTTTTTCCTTCCTGCCTTCGTGCTAGAAAGAGGAAGCAACTTTCTAGTTGCTGCATTGTTTCTATCAAGACTGGATCAGGATCCCAGTATTTTTTCTTGCTTTAATTTACAGTTTAGCATTCAATTCATTATGTAGTTGACTTCATAAAGAATTCATATACATATGTCCAGTGATGTCTGATTTCTTTGTGAAAATGGACAGACCTCCTGAAGCAAAGCACAATTTCCTCCTACAGCCATGTTTCTCTACATCTTTTTCACGTTATGCCCTACTTATTCTTTACTGAAAACAAAAACAGTACTTCATAGATGGCAAATATTTTATATAATTAGCAGTGCTCACCACTTCACTGTACGATATCATTTGTAATGTTGGCTAAAATGTGTGCTTACATAAACAATGACCATATATAATTATTTATGGTATTTATAGGTACTTATGGTCTCAAGTTTTGCTAAGGCATTCAAGAACAAAGGAATCCAAATTGCTGTAGAAGGATTATTATACCAAATTTGTACCTTATTTATGTATTTGGAATGCAGAGCTATAACAGAAGATAAGTCTTTATTTTTCAACTTGTTCCTCATGCACCATATCACAGTCATAAGGTTTCTGTGATTTTAATTTCCAAAGAAACTCTATTATTTCTACATTTCCAACATTAAAACAAGTCTTTAATGGCAGAGGCAGTAATGTGTAGATGCTGTTCCCTCACCCCCACCTTTCTGCATGAATATAAGTTCATATATTATGAATGTTGATTTGGTCTGTTATCGTCCATTGTTAAATACTTCTGCATTTTGGAAAATGAGTGGAAGTCATTTGGTTTAAGTAAACCCCAGCCTCTTTTTCCTGTTGTTTTGCTTCTACTCTCATAGTCAAGGAGCAGCAGTGCACATGTCATAATGGAGTGGGGAGAGCTTGAAGAGCCATGCCATTAAACAGTGCATTAAGCAAAGCCTCTTCAGACAGTTCATTCTGAGGAGAGGTCTGCTCCATACAAACAAAGCTCTTGAGATGCACTTTGCTGTGTTCTTACCATTCAGAAAAGTACTATTATCCTGTGCCTGTGACTTCGTGCACAATATTTCAATTGGTTCCATTTCATTGGTTTTACAGAGGTTTTACAGCCTCTTGTTGCTGGTCATCCAGCATGAGAACAGACTATGCTGAATCTCCATCATCAAGTCTTTAAAAGCTTCATAAAATATTTTATGTATTCATACCTTTTATAATCTATAGGCAAATAATGCTGTTCCACAAAATCAAAAGTATTATTATCATTATTTTTTTTAATTACATTAGCACCATCCATTTATTTCAAAGACTCATAACACTATTTAGGAATTGATGTACTTCAACTCACATATAAAACAGTATATGAAAATCTCTGTGATATTTTCTCAAAGTAAGACCTGCTACTTTCTGATTAACATAAGAAATACAGGAGAAAAAAAAAAAAGTCAATCTCTGTTCAAGGAAAGTTCTCTTAATAATATGGAAAAAAAACCACCACCACCACCACCAACAACAACAACTCTGTACTGTACTGTTAACACTCTTGCTACTTTCAAGTTTAATTGAAAAAGCAAATTATTCTCATGAATGCGATGAAAAATCATATAAGTGCAAAATTTTTTTGTAATTCCAAGGGCCACCTACACCGGAACTTTTCAGATTTTCTTACTCTCATCATGCTGATAGTCACAAGATATTTGGCATCCAATTTGGAGAGAGATGCTAAAGGAAATCTTTTGGTGATAAGGTTTCTTTTTGGTGCCCAAAATGTCCCCAATGCAAAGTAGGATGGGACTGTACAAGTATGCATTTGCAGCCTGGGATAATGGGGCAACATTGACCTCCACAGCGCTGGCTGCCTCACTTCCTCCCACAGCTGGAGGTTGAGGTTTTTCAGCAGCCTTCCTGTCAGACACATGATGCTCTCCCAGCATGGGGAAACACTGCTTAAGAGCCACATGCTGCTCAAAAGCTCCCATGTGCTGACCATTTGCTCCAATGATAATCTATATTTAGCTTCAAATGTAACATGGCCAGTCAGGAGGAAGACTATCTGTCTTATTTTATAGGCTTTTCTGCCTTTTAATGAGCAAAGGAAGTGTGTTTCTAAGAGCAAGTTATCTCCCAACATGAAACAATCTCTTAAAAATAATTTTTAAAAATATGTTTAAAAAGCACGAAAACAGCATGCTATGCCTTCCTCTTTCCTTTCAGTATGTTTCTCTTAAATGCTAAATTTTAGAACAAGTTGCCATGGCTAAGCAGGTTTATTCTGTTTAGTTCTTAGTAATTACTGTCAGCGTTTTAAAATTGTGTTACATGATTATACCAGGCGATCAGGCCCAGTCAGCATGGGTTTATGAAAGACCAGGCAATCAGGCCCAGTCAGCATGGGTTTATGAAAGGCAGGTCCTGCTTGACGAACCTGATCTCCTTCCATGACAAAGTGACGCACTTAGTGGATGAGGGAAAGGCTGTGGATGTGGTCTACCTCGACTTCAGTAAGGCTTTTGACACCATTTCCCACAGCATTCTCCTCGAGAAACTGGCTGCTCTTGGCTTGGACTGGCGTACGCTTCGTTGGCGTACGCTTCATTGGGTTAGAAACTGTCTGGGTAGCCAGGCCCAAAGAATTGTGGTGAATGGAGTTAAATCCAGTTGGAGGCTGGTCACTAGTGGAGTCCCCCAGGGCTCAGTACTGGGGCCAGTTCTCTTTAATATCTTTATCGATGATCTGAATTTGGGGGATCGAGTGCAACCTCAGTAAGTTTGCAGATGACACCGAGTTAGGTGCGTGTGTCGATCTGCTCGAGGGTAGGAAGGCTCTGCAGGAGGATCTGGATAGGCTGGAGCGATGGGCTGAGGCCAACTCTATGAAGTTCAACAAGGCCAAGTGCCGGGTCCTGCACCTGGGGCACAACAACCCCAAGCAGCGCTACAGGCTGGGAGATGAGTGGTTAGAAAGCTGCCTGGCAGAGAAGGACCTGGGAATACTGGTTGATAGTCGGCTGAATATGAGCCAGCAGTGTGCTCAGGTGGCCAAGAAGGCCAACAGCATCCTGGCTTGCATAAGAAACAGTGTGGCCAGTAGGGCTAGGGAAGTGATTGTCCCCCCATACTCGGCTCTGGTGAGGCCGCATGTCGAGTACTGTGTTCAGTTTTGGGCCCCTCACTGCAAGAAGGACATCAAAGTGCTTGAGTGAGTCCAGAGAAGGGCAACGAAGCTGGTGAGGGGTCTGGAGAACAAATCTTACGAGGATCGGCTGAGGGAGCTGGGATTGTTCAGTTTGGAGATGAGGAGGCTCAGGGCTGACCTTATCGCTCTCCATAGGTACCTTAAAGGAGGCTGTAGCAAGGTGGGGGTTGGTCTATTCTCCCACATGCCCGGTGACTGGACGAGTGGGAATGGGCTAAAGTTGCGCCAGGGGAGGTTTAGGTTGGATATTAGGAAGAACTTCTTTACTTAAAGGGTTGTTAGGCATTGGAATGGGCTGCCCAGGGAAGTGGTTGAGTCACCATCCCTGGAGGTCTTTAAAAGAAGTTTAGATTTAGAGCTTAGTGATATGGTTTAGTGGAGGACTTGTTAGTGTTAGGTCAGAGGTTGGACTAGGTGATTTCGGAGGTCTCTTCCAGCTTAGATGACTCTGTGACTCTGTGATTCTGTGAAAATACAGTCTCTAGCTGCATGTAATATGGCAGCTATTACATTGTTACAGAACGGAAGATTATTTTTTTTGACTCTCCAAAGCAATGCAGGCTGGGCTGTTTTCACCGAGGTCTGTTAAATGAAGCAACTCAGTGTGGTGGTTTTACTCGGGTGGGTGGCCGAGCTCCACCACAACTGCTCTCTCACTCCCTCTCCTCAAAGTGGAACGGGGAGAAAATAGGACGAAAAGGGCTCAAGGGTTGAGATAAATACGAGGAGATCGCACAGTCATTATCATGATGAGCAAAACAGACTCAGCATAGGGAGATAGTAAGATTTATTACCTATTATTAACAAGCTAGAGAAGTGAGAAACAAATGAAAGAAACCAAAAGCACCTTCCCCCACATCCACCCTCTTCCACCTCTTCCCCCTGAATGGCGCAGGGGAACTGGGGAACAGGGGTTATGGTCAGTCTATAGTGCTTCTTCTCTGCCTCTCCTCGGTCACTCTCATCCCCTGTGCTGTGCGGTCCCTCCCACGGGATACAGTCCTTGCTGAACTGATCCAGCGTGGGCTGACCACAGGCAGCAGCTCTTCAAGAACTGCTCCAGATATGGGTCCGTACCACGGGGTCCATCCCTCAGAAGCAAACTGCTCCAACCTGGATCCCCCATGGGCAGCAGCTCCTGCCAGGTCACCTGCTCCTGCGTGGTCTCCTCTCCACGGGCTACAGGTCCAGCCTGGAATCTGCTCCAGTAGGGGTCTTCCACAGGCCGCAGTCTCTGTTGGTGCAGGTCCACCTGCTTCACCGTGGTCTCCTCCATGGGCTGCAGCGTGGAAACCTGCTACACCGTGGTACTCCATGGGCTGCAGAGGGACAGCCTGCTTCACCATGATCCTCACCACAGGCCGCAGGGGACTTCTGCTCCAGCGCCTGGAGCACCTCTCCCCCTCCTTCTTCACTGACCTTGGCACCTGCAAGGCTGTTCCTTACTCCTCTCACTCTCCCAGCTGCTTTGTGTGGTGCAGCATTTTTTTTTTTTTCCCCCCCATCTTAAATATGCTCTCACAGAGGTGCAAACAACATTACTTATTGGCTCATCTCTGGTCAGCAGTGGGGCCCTTACCTAACATGGGGCAGCTTCTAGATCCTTCTCACGGAAGCCACCCCTACGGCCCCCTGCTACCAAAACCTTGCCACGTAAACCCACTACACTAAGTTAACTCCCTGAACTTGTAATTAGTGAGTTAGAAAGATTTTTTTTTTTGTTAAACCTGTGTGGTTATTAATAATAACAGAATCCCAACCTTTTACGGGTTTGGTCTAAATACCGATTCATACAGTTTACTTTGTGAATATCTTATTTTTGAATCCACCTATGATCTTGAACTGCTGTGTAGAAATCTAATTCAGTAAACTAACAGTTTACTGAGTCCAGCCACTCTGGTGATGTTCCAATGTCCTGATTTCTTGTCAAGCATCCATTTACAGGCCTAAATAAGGTATGATATATCACCAAGTATGTTGTTTGAGAAGGATTGTGTTGTGTCCTCCATTTTCCTCTGCCATAGCCTTCTTCAAGAAAGCTGCTAACCTATCCTTTTCCTTAACTTCAATTAGCCCTCACAGGATGTAACCGCAGATCTGGAAAAAGACTGCATTTCTATTCACCAAGTGCCACTGCTTTTTATCATACAGGTAAATGGGTAAATTAAAACTGTTAGCTGAACAGGTTTGGTTAGAAATATATAAGGTCCTTCTGGCATGTACCTCTAAACAGTATCCTTCATACTGGGAGGTGGCTATACCATATTGTAGACCAGCAATTCTATAGGACTAAGCACAGTTGCCTCCTGGTCCCTCTTGTCTGTAACTGTGTTACAGTCTTTTCTAAGCTCTTGTGTACCTTCAGGTTCTGCTTACAGAGGCACAAGACTTATTTGCAAATTTTTCACAGAATGTGTAATACTGGGCAAAGTCAGTGAATGTAACGAGTAAAGCAACTTGCTTAAACTTATCAGTCAGTAAAGAACAACGGAAGGATTTATCTGGTTAGATTTAACTGACTATACGCAGATTAGATATGCTCTTTGTAGTCCGGAGAGGAAAAAGAAGGACAAAAAATATATCAATATATTATATATATTTATAATTAATAATAATAATTCATCAGTGTAATTATTCTCAAAACTAGTTCAGATGAATCATTCTCTAAAAATGTCTATGTGTTTTCATTTAATATAGAGGAATCCTTGGGTGACAGGCTCAGGTGTAGGCATTTTTATTGTGATTTAGAAGGATTAAACTTCCACTGGTGGGGTATGTATGTATTCTCTTCTTGTGCAGCAGAATAATAGTTGATACTGGCTTTTGAAACATAAAAATATTGGATACTTGAGAAATACTGCTGACAATACACTTACCTAGAGATCTAAAGGAATTGAGCTAAAATCCTGATTCCTCCTTCCTCTTTTGGTGATGTTTCTCAATAAATTGGCCAGGCATCCCAAAATCTCAATACACCCCTCACCCCCCCAACAAAACAAACACCATCAACAACAATAAAACACATAACAACAACAACAACAACAACAAACCTTCATATGAAAAAGAGGTTACTCAGTGAATTTTGTGGAGTGTTACAATATTGATGGAATAAAGCAAAAAAAAAAAAAAGCTTTAAGTATGATAAAAATAAATTATTTTTACATCATGGACAGATTTTAATGAAGTCAGAGATAAGGGATCTCCATTTTCAGACATTATGTTATAGAAATAAATTGACACAGACTAAAGTTTCAAGTGAATTGGTAAATGGCTTTTTGTGAAACTGGAAGGACTAATTCCAAAAATAGCAAGAACTTAAAAATAGGTCATCAAAACAAAATAAGGTTTATTTTTGGTTGAAAATTCATGTTTCACAGTTTTCTTTTTATGTCTTATATATCTATATACATAATTTGGTTAACTTCATATAGAAATAACTATACTGACTTAGAAATATGCTTTTACAGTCATAGCCCTACTGACTTTATACCAGCAGTGAACTTCAGTCTTTACTTGACAAAGGTACATGTGCTTGTAAACAACACCATTATCTCTAGCTTCACTAGGGAGTATTTTGCATAGTCAACACATAATAAGCAAAGGCCATCTTGAAAGTTCATTATGCTAAACAGTAGTTGCCCGGACACCCGTATCTACCAGGGGAATAGATCTTTCCATTTTAAAAGCACAAAATATTCATCCACCCCTTAAAGTAAATAAATAAATAAATAAATAATAAATAAAGTAAAAGCAACTCTTTTGGCATTATAGATCTAGAGATGGTTAAGTGTTTTTTGTTGTTGTTGTTCATTTTATTCAGTTTTCTGTAATAATAATTAGTTCTGAAGTTCTAAGTACATGCAGTAAAGAGTAGTGATATACATGTATTAAATGCTTTCACAAAATAGTTTCATTTGTATAACTACGGTAATTATGTCTGGAATATTTTATGGGTATATTTAGCAAGCCAACATAAGACTCGGCATGTTGACATTTCTGAAAGACTGTTTTGTTTTCAGGGGAAAAAAAAAGTTAAAGAATTGTAACAGGCATCATCTCTTATTTTGTTTTGCTCTACTAAAATGACTTTTAACTAGTTTTGAGGAAAAAGAAAGAAAGAAAAAATCTGTAGTCTTTTATTCTGAGGTGTTTGACGCACATAGTGTGGTAACCATGTGTTGCTCTGACTTGGAGAGGATAGTACAGCTAACTCTGGAGCCATACAAAGTTAGTTTCTTCCTGACAAAGCCCAGAAATGCCTCAAGTAGAATTTGAGGTACAACTGGAAGTAATCAAGGTGGACTGGCAGTTTTTGAATCATTCTGTGAATGCCTGAAACGGGCCACCCTACTTTCTAGAGTTCTGAAGTGCTTAGGACAAGTTGATACTTCTGGATTCAATGAGAGCATGGCAACATACATGAAAAACTGAGCACTCAGCTTAGATTTACTCAGAGAAAGCTATCATCCTTAATAGATCATAAATAAATAAATAAAACTATTATTTAAACTAATCTAAACAACAGAAGAACAGTTATGGTTGTAAAAGAAAACAAACAAACAAACAAACAACAGCATTTCTCATGGAAGGAAGTAGATTGTGCTGTAATTTATTCAAGGTCTAACCAAAACATCTGGGAGGCAAGGACTTAGCATGAGCAATGAGAAAATATGGTATCTGTAGTGTGCTATATACACAATACATAAATCTTTGAGAAATATGTGAGGAATGCCTGGTTTAAAAGCTTCAAACTGCATCTGTAACCAACTCCTTAACAGAAGCTAGCCAGTCATCTTTTTGCTCTATCTGTCCTGTTCTTCTCATTACATTGTCTGGTCTGTATATGAAATTTCCGAAGTCCTAAATTGTCCTATGTGTAAAGATATATATCTGATCTAAGGAATACCATGTACAAACCAGATTCAGTGGGATGTTCTTGCTGCTGCTTTGTGTCATACTGGCAGCAGAAAACAGTTATAAAGCCAACTGTTGTGGAGAACTTACAGCTGTTTTGTGGTGCCAGAGAGACACAAAGCAGTGACAGTTCACTGATGAATCCATTGTGTAATCCCCAAATATAATTTCCAACCATAAATATAATCAGTTAAATTAATCTTTCTAAAAATTCCATAACACAAGAGAAAAAAGTATAGAAATTGCCCCATTGTTTCTGTCATGACCATTTACACAGAGAAATTGTATACAAAATGACAAAATATTAAAAAAAAAAGTAACATAGCACAGTACATAATTTCTTATCTATTTTAGGGTTGTACTGAGATTAATAGATGAAATGAAGATAAAAATAATTTTAATATAAATGAAGTTTTTTGCAGACCACTTCTGACAATATAAAGTTACAAAAGATAAGTGTGGGGAAAGCAACACTCTAATTTCCCATCATAATTCTATTATTGTAGCAAATATAATCATGTTTTACGTTAAAAAAAAAAAAGACAACAAAAACAAAAAACCCATCCTTTGGAATTACACTTTTTGTCTTATAATTGACACAAAACAAAATAAAATGCGACTTAAAAATACAGGAAATATTTTGAAAGCTGATGAAATGACATTTCCTCTGTAATACAGTCTGTCTTATTTACCAGTCACAGGTGGATATGAATATTGTCTTCCTTTCTCTCTTTATTTTAGTTCATATTTTTCATTAATATTTTAAAAGTATAATTTTTCTGTCACTTCTAATGGAGTAAGCATTCTCATAAATTTGGACCCTTACAGGAGTTGGTATCCCATGGTGAGGTTCAGATTTTACAGTTATGTGTGACACGAAAAAATCAGAAATTTAGAGGAAGATCTTGGTTCAGAATTAAAGAAAAAATATATTTTTTTTTCATATCATATTTCTCATTGGATATTGAACCATATTGATACCTATGTTAAAATATTTGTTCATAATTATGTGATAATAATTCAGTTAACAGAGTATCCATCAGACCATTTTAATCCTTGTTTGTGCTAACTTTTCCCAAATAAAGATGGTAAATTGTTATGCTAGAAATGTGATTCTGGTGTCCCAGCACACCCTTTCACCCCCACTCCCCTAAAAATAAATAAATAAATAAAAATCCCACAACTTGAATGAACTTAAACCAAACAGATAAACTATATTTCAAATTCAAATACGAAGGGCTATAAAAGTTTCCAGATCATGGGTGAACCCATGAACATCTGATCTGCAGTGAAGTCTGTGCTTCTGTTGCTATAAAGAAAATACGTAAGCTAGCTGCTTTGAAGTGAGCTATAGTCCCTTCTTCAGTGTGAGACAGGTTTGGTTTAGTGAGAACGATACTTTCAAAAAAGTTATAGAAGGTATATGGAGAACTAAATCCCATTTCTTCAGAGTAAGAACTGTGATTGTCAAAGCAATATACCTAACAATGATTTTTAACTCTATGCTCCCTTATTCCAGCTTACATTAAAATTTGCAGGATCAAATCCTTATGATTTGCCTCTAGGTATTTTTTTCTGATATGAAAAGGTGAGGTGTAAAATAATGCCTCCTTCTACATGTCGATAAACACATGTAAGTAAATTGCTTTCATGCACCTGGTACATACAACAAAATTAGTTAGCTTGATTAAGTATTTGGCATGCACACTGTCCTACTTATGCTGGGTCTTTGCTAAGAATATAGTAAGATGAGTGGTTAAACAACAGTGAAAAAAAATGAAAAAATACAACTATTACATAAATAAATATCTTGAAAATACAAAGTTGTAGCTTAATATGTTGAATTACAGTTGGGCAATATTAAAATAATCCACATTAGCATTCAGCTGTCAATGTTAAAAATACTTGTATAATAATTCCCTCATCTCAGTTTCATAACAGTAGAATAATTAATATAAAAGAACTTCAACACAAACAAAGTCTTTCTGTACTTATTAGCTTCAGTTTATTGTGTATTCTCAGGAGTTTTATCGGAATAGTATTAGTATAACCATGATGGCTCTCACTGAGATAAAAAAAAAATCTCTCTCTATATAAATACTAACAAAGAGATCAGAAATGATTAAGATGTTGTTTTTGAATGCATTTTAAAAAAGATAAAAGTTAAGAAATCAGATAATTAAGGTCCACTCAAATGACAGTCCAAGTAGTGTTCCATTCACAGTGTATCATTAGGATTTCTTCAAGTTTTCATATTGCAGTCTTTAAGTGGTTGAATATTTTAATGTACTATTAACTCGTATAAAGATATAATCTCCCTGATGCCTGCATAAGGGAAATGTGGGTGATGGACTTTGTGAACAACTTAGATAATTGTTTAATACAACCCTGAAAGTTACTAATCAGTAGTATAATTAAGGCCTGTAGAAGGACAAGATGGCTACAACAACTTTTAAACTGCATTAAAAAGTAATATTATCTAGTAACATTACTGAAGAAGATAGGCCCTAAAGTAAGTATAGATGATAAGGAAAGTCAATTTTTGTAGGAACAAATCTGGCAGCAGTATATGGATGACAAACATCAGTAAAGTAATATGATGTGTAATATGTATTAATCTGTTCTGAGATTCATATGTGGTTTTACATTAATTATAACAGTATTAAAAAAAAAAAAAGGTCTTTAAAAGCAAAATCCACACTGTTCTTATTTAACCTGCATGCTAGCTTTCAATGAGGACAAGTTTATTATGAAGGACTAAACAGGTGTAATCTATTATTAATGTGAATAAATTGAAAAGACCTTAGAATTGTTCAAATCCTAATTTTCTCATTTTTATTGTGGATGTCAAAGGGTTATGTAATCCATTAAAGCTGCCACAGTTATACTGTGCCCTCATTACTTCATCCAACCTGAGTTTTTATTTTCCTACTATAACGTTGTATTTTTTTCCTATCCAAGAGCTTTCTCTCTCTTTAGGGTGCCACCCTACCTTACTTGTCATAAGGAATCAGTAAAATTTGATTATCACTGACATATTCCATATAGCCTGAGGCTAAAATATAAAAGTACTGCAGAAACAAGACTGTTTGAGAGAAGAATCCTGAAAATAACAATGTAGATATTTGCTTGTATTCATTAGATCTCTAAATAAACAGTAATGGTGAATTACAGAGACAGCACATTTCCACAATAATAGAATGGAACATTGAGTTCAGAGAGTTTTTGTTGTTGTTGTTGTTGTTTTCTTCTTTTTATTATTGATATTACTTTAATATATATATATATTTTAGTGAGTGGAATAACAGTCATAAGTTACAATTGAAGAAACAGAGCCTTTTTTTTTTTTTTTTCATTCAAGGGACACCCTCAAGGTTAGTAGTATGAAACTCCTACCTGTGTCTTCAAAGTTCATGCAGTGAGCAATACAACAGAGTCCATAGGATCAGGATATTAAGGTACTCAAGATGTTACAGTGTGATGAGTTGCACGAGAGTACTTTTTTATAACAGCCTTCAAAGGAGTTGTAGACTGGAACATAATAGCTTTGTGCTAGAAGGAGCCATAAAACAGAAGAGTTGTCTGAAAGAGTACTGTACTTGCCATGTCACCTAATTTGTCACCATTAGCTCCCTTTATTGATGGTAAGCATAGATATTTTTACTTGTCATTTAAGAGTTTAAAAAAATGAGATTGCCAAGTAATCCACCAGGTCAGTATGGAAAAAAAGGCATGTACTCTCGTTGATGTCTTTATAATCTGAAACTGCTAAATTTTAATTGAATCTCCTTTATTTTATTTGTCAAGACAATTGATTTTTGTGGAAAATGCACCCAACTCAGTGCACCCTACCAAGTGCATGTAGGTGTGTGGGATCATGGACACAAAATCCCTCTGAAACTGGGAGCTCTAAGATGAAGTGCAGGAAGAAAGTTACGTCTTGCTGCCCTATTGAACAGTGTATATAAAATGCAAGAGTAGCAGAGTCAGCCTCTCAGCTCAGGACACTCATTATTTTTATATATATATATATTTTTTTTTCTTATCTTCTCCTTGTCAGTAGCTTTTTGAATCTTCCTAAATGAAAGTCCATTCTTTGTTCAATTCATCATGGATTCACACCTGAAAGGTGAAAATATTTCTATTTCTCCTTCCTGTGACAGTTCAAGATACAGTGGTTGCAGTGGGGTTTTCATTCCCTTGTCCAGGGAAGAGCTTCCCTTTCAATGCAAATGGATGTTCCTGCATTTGCTGTCATCACAAGCTGTCTGCATAAGCACCATATCTTTCTTCTCCAGGAAAGCTGCAGCTCTTGTGCTGTAACTTTTCCAACACCTGTAGACCAGCTGTCTCTTTCTATTTTTCCTGCAGGCAGCCCTCCCACAGTACCTCATGAGTAGGAAGGTGAGGTAGCAAAATGGAGTGGGCCGAGTTATAGTTGCTGCGGCCACCTGTGCCAGCTTCCCTTTGGGTGCTGCTGGTGACAAACTGAGTGGGGGCAACTGCTGCTTCCCCCCTCCCTTCTGTCAGGCACATCAGTTAGTTAAATAGGTATTGTCTGATAGTGTTCTTTGTTCTCTTGTTTCAAAACTTATCTTGTGGGTAAACTACAATATATCTATCCAGCAAAAACTTTTCCTGTGAGAATAGCTAAATCTACGGTACAGGCTCCAGAATAAGCTGTTGTTCATCTAATAGCTAGGTTAGAATTGAAAGCAATTTAGTCTTAGATCCACAAAGATATGTAAATACCTAACACCTGTTCAATTTGCATGAAGTTGGGTACTTAAGTGCCTTTTGGGGTCTGGATCTTAGTGTTTACTTTCGAGTATGGGTTATTTTTTATAATTGCATTATAGAGAAAAGGGAGTTTTAAGATCTTGAGACATGAGAATGAGATATTTGGTAATTGGTTTTGAATGCTGATATATTGTATTCATCCAGGGATTTTTATTCGTATTATGAGGAATTCAGATATTTGTTTGATATCGCCATAGTCTTAATATATACAACATAATCATAGAAAAAGTGAACTAAACAAAAAAACTCAACTGCCAAAACTTTAAAGCCCCTCCCCCCCCCAAAAAAAGCAGGATGTAAACCACACAGATGCAGTTTTCAGAAATTTTTCCTCTTATTCTCGTTTCCTGTCTACACAGTGCCCAGAAAAAAAAAAAAAAAAAAAAGAAAAAGGAGTAATTGTTGATCCTTATTCCTTTTATTCCTTATATTATCTTATTTGTTCACTCTTTCTAGTATTTCAGATACTTCTAAGGATCAAAAAGACTATATATAGTTATAGACATATAATTATTTTAATGGGTATCATATAGCAATCATTGGATTGCACAAGATTTCTGCTTAAATATGAAGTTTTGTGTGGCTGTGGTGTATGAATTGTATGTGTATGAATTCAATATCCTGTTGACCTTTTTGAATTAAATGCAGTAGGCTAAATGTGATACTTTAGTTAACCTTTTCCATACTTGAGATCTTATTTACGTACATGGATGATTTTTCCAGACAAAATATCTACTTGCTTTAAAAAGAAAAAAAGAAAAAAAAAAGACTTTTTTCTTATTTTCTTTTTTTTTTTTTTTCTTTTTTCTTATTTTTCTTTTTTTTTTTTTCTTTTTTCTTATTATTTTTTTAGTTCATAAGTACACATCAGGTAAGATTAGGTAAAGAGTTTCAGTAACATGAAACTTTTTTGCTGCCAGGTCATTGGGGCACAGGAAATCACATTTGCCTTTTAGATGGGTGATAAATTAGCATGTAATTATCTTTATTCAAATTTAATTGAATGTGACTTTGGTAAAAAGACCATTAACTGGATTTGCATGCATTCTAGTGTGTATCTGCCCCCAAACCAGGCATCTGAAACAGTAAACAGCAACTGAGCTTTGCAACAGAGACCTTTCTACTCTTAGTATTTAAAAAATATATAAGTATTTAAAAAAACTATATAAGTATTTAAAAAATAAAAAATAAAATAATAAAATAAAATAAAAATGCATTGAAAAGATCACATATTTTCTTTTCAGACCCCAGTGATTGATCTATTTCAAAATCTTCATGTCTTAATTATTTAATTTGATTGATTAATTTGATGTATTAATGTGCTGATTTTCCTGAAGTCAATTTTGAAAATTATAGAGTCATGGCTTAATATGTTCAGTTATGCTGGTGAAGAAGGGTGTAGTGGGAAACCAACGCTGTCTAGATAACACATAGATGAATGTGCTTATGAAGTTTCCAGTCTTTTTCTGGGAAAAGGGTGTTTCTTATCATATATGTAAATATCAAGTGGTGTCAAATGTTTGGAATAGCACTGGAATGTCCTGATGAGATGCAGAAGCCAAGACATAGGTTTGAGGAGGCTGGGCAGGCCTTGGAGCAGGCAAAAAAATATTGTAAGCAGTGTGGCTAGAGGACTGTGAGCTCTCAGACCATGTTAGTAGTGTGGCTGAGCAGGCTGTGGACAGCATAATACTATGTTATCATAGAATATCCCGAGTTGGAAGGGACCCATAAGGATCATCAAGTCCAACTCCTGGCACTGCACAGGTCTGCCCAAAACTTTAGACCATGTGACTAAGTGCACAGTCCAAACACTTCTTAAATTCAGACAGGCTCGGTGCAGTGACTACTTACTTCACTGGGGAGCCTGTTCCAGTGTGCGACCATCCTCTCGGTGAAGAACCTCTTCCTGATGTCCAGCCTAAACTTCCCCTGCCTCAGCTTAACACCATTCCTGCGGGTCCTAGCACTGGTGATTAAGGAGAATAGGTTACCTGCCTCTCCACTCCCCCTTGCGAGGAAGTTGTAGACTGTGATGAGGTCCTTCCTCAGCCTCCTCTTCTCCAGGCTGAACAGGCCCAGTGACCTCAGCCGCTCCTCATATGTCTTCCCCTCTAGGCCCGTCACCATCTTCGTCGCCCTCCTCTGGACACTCTCCAACAGTTTAATGTCCTTCTTGTACTGTGGTGCCCAGAACTGCACACAGTACTAGAGGTGAGGCCGCACCAATGCAGAGTAGAGAGGGACAATCACTTCTCTCGACCGACTAGCAATGCCGTGCTTGATGCATCCCAGGATATGGTTGGCCCTCCTGGCTGCCAGGGCACACTGCTGGCTCATATTCAACTTGCTGTCAACCACAACCCCCAGATCCCTCTCTGCAGGGCTGTTCTCCAGCATCTCATCCCCCAGTCTGTACGTATAGCCAGGGTTGCCCTGTTCCAGGTGCAGGACCTGGGAGAGCAGACTGCAATCACTGTCTTTTTGGTTCCCCGGTGAGGCAGTTCAGAGTGGCTTGAGTTGACACTGCTCAGGAATAAGGTCCTTAAGGGCTCACCAGTTACACAAACACAACAGAGTGTTTGCCTGCATTCTCTACTTGGAACTGGTAGTGGTCCTGTAGCATTAGGTCACAGTCTATTATTATTATTATTATTATTATTAAATTAATTATTATCCCCCTTGAATGATTCACAGACCCACAGTTGGGCTAAGTAACAATTTCACGAGTAGAAAGCTCAGGGTATGTTTTAGCTATTCTGGTTAGGGTGCCCAACTGGCTTGTTCCAGTAGAAAAAGACACACGTAACAAATCCTCAGGGAAAAGAATGGAGAAGCACACTAGTGCATGCTGAGTGATCATCACTGTTCAGAGGTTGGTGTAAAAAGGGACAAAAAGGAGAATTTCTGAGATGGAAGTGATCAAAATTTCATGTTATATCAATGAGAGGACAGCTTTTTCTCTACAAATATTTGCCTTTGTTTACCTTTCCACACAGAGTGTGATCATGTGTGCTCAAAGTGAGCGGAGTTCAGGGATTAGGTTAACAGTGGAAGTTTGTAGGGAGCATGCTGGGAGCACCTTGAGCCCTGAGCAGTTTCCCCCCCCACCCCCCCCCACCCCCCCCCAGGTCTGGCTACTGGTGCCAACCAATTCTGTTACCTGGGGTCAGGGAGCTGGAGAGAAAGAACAGTCAGAAGCTTCCTGGGGCCTTCTCATGTCCCCTCAGCTCTTGGTGCAGAGCTCAGGACATTCCCTTGGTCCTTGACACTGCTTGTGTTTTCATCCTAAAATAAATGCATCTCTACAAATCCGTTGGCTTTTCATAAGATCTGTGTTAGAGAGATAAAGGAGGAGGAGGAAAAAAAAAAAAAAAGGTTTACTGGTACAGACAAGAACTAGGATATTTTACAGTATTGTTGAGTTACAAGAGGGGTTGATATTTGGTGATTTCATTTATTTTTGCTAATAATTCAATCATTTCTATACAAAAATAAGGCAATATTGAAAAACACATCACATAAAAGGAAATTTTTGGAGAAGGAAAATTAACCCTTAGGATATATATATATATATGATGTTGTTTAATGTTTCTCTTTTTTTTTTTTTGGTTATTGTTTTTCTACTGCATAACCCCTTTGCAGATCTTTAAGATGTCAGTTAAATGTTCTGCAGATATTTTAATTCCTGTATAACATTGAATGTTCTGCTGATATTGAGAATACAGATGATATTTTGTGATCATCATAACAATATTTCCTCCTGAGTGGTAGCAATTTTAAATGAAAAATTATTTTAAAATGTATTATTGTTTGGACCAAAGGAATAATCGTATTTTATATATATGCATGAGTGTGTACATAGATATACATACATGGACGTATGCATACATACGTATGTATGTATATATATATGCACATATACATATAAAATGTTTGAATTTGTAATTGAATTTGAAAATTGTAATTGAATTTGAAATTCCATATGACCAACTGTAAGCATGCAAGAACAGTAAGGGATGCCCTGTGAACACAGTAACAAAATGTGCCAGATCCTATAGGTCTGTATGTCGTGTAGGAAAGAAAATGTAAGGTGTGTCAAAGTAATCTTAAGGGAATAAAAGGTGAACAGGAAAGTCTGGAATGCCTTGTAGTGTGTTATGAAATCTTTTTTTTTTTTTTAAATGGTTGTAATGGCTAAACCTCCACATCTGCATATCCTTATTGTATGTACAATATCTATTTGTTTGGGTACAGAATGAAGACTTTTTTGGTCATCATCTTCACCTCTTCTACCTGTGTGTATGTTCAGAAGTATGGAATGCTGAATCCAAACTCTATACTCATACATGTGTTTTAATGCACCTTTTCCTATAGTTATTTTTTTCTCAAGGTCTCTTGTTGAATAGGAGGTGGAACATGAGCCTGTTGTTTTGTTTAACACTTAAAAAAATAATCACTTACTAGTGACAACTTTTATCCACAAAATGATGAAAATCCAGTTCTAACAAGCAATGTCCATATTGAAGATATTTTAGTATATAATTTTTCTTGCTGATACTAATTCATATTTGAGAAATATAAATCAGTATTATAAACTAAAGATATACATGTGAATTTTAGCTTAAATTTTAAGGGACTTTCTTAGTAACTCTAGCTGCTATGAATTTATACTCTTCTACCATTTGTTTGAGTTTTTTTTTTTGGTTGTTGTTGTTGTTGTTTTTAGAGGTTTAAAATTTTAGCTTTTTTTTTTTTTTATCTGTATTATGTTTCCTTGATTAATAAAAAAAAAAAAAAGGAAAAAATAGCAAATGCACAATTTTTGCCTTGAAAAAAATTTCTATGACATGTATTGTCCCCCAATATTCCCTGAAGGATTTTACTATGTTATTTTAATTTATATTTATTTTACTTTAATTCTATTTTATTTTTAGATGCAACAGATCAGTTCTCATACACTATTGCAAAGATCAAAAATCATGAATTAATAGATTAGTTTTCAATTCTGGAAAGAGGGCAATTAACAGAACTGCCACCCTGGAATTCGAGAGGGCAGACTTTGGCCTGTTAAGGAGACTGCTTGGCGGAGTCCCTTGAGAGGCAGTCCTGAAGAGCAAAGGAGTCCAGGAAGGCTGGACACTCTTGCAGAAATAAGTCCTAAAGGCTATGAGCAGGCCGTGCTCATGTGCTAAGAGATGAGCTAGTGGTGAATAAGTCTGGCCTGGCTGAACAGAGAGCTCTGACTAGAGCTCAGGAAGAAAAAGAGGGTTTATTAACTTTGGAAGAAGAGGCAGGCTACTCTGGAGGAGTATAAAGATGTGGTGAGGCTGTGCAGGGACACAATTAGAAGGGCCAAAGCCCAAATTGAGTTCAATCTGGCTATTGCTGTTAAAGACAATTAAAAATGTTTTTATAAATACGTAAACAAGAAAAGAAGGACTAAGGAAAATCTCCATCCTTTATTGGATGTGGAGGGAAACACAGGGACAAGAGGTCAGGAAAAGGCCAAGATACTTAGTGCCTTCTTTGCCCCAGTTGTTCTCCAGGTACCTGGCCCCATAGGCTGGTAGATAGAGACAGGGAGCAGAATGAAGCCCTCATAATCCACAATGAAATGGTTAGCAACCTGCAGTTCTGCTTAGATGTACGGAAGTCCATGGGGCCAGATGGGATCCACCTGAGGGTGCTGAGGGTGCTGGCTGAAGTGCTTGCCAAGCTGCTATCCGTCATTTATCAGCAGTCCTGGCTATCAGGGGAGCTCCCAGTCACCTGGTGGCTAGCAAATGTGATGTCCACCTACAAGATGGGCTGGAAGGAGTATCCAGGAAACTACAGGCCTGTCAGTCTGACTTCGGGGCTAGGGAAGCTCATGGAGCAGATTACCTTGAATGCCATCATGCAGCACTTAGAGGACAACCAGGTGATCAGGCCCAGTCAGCATGGGTGTATCAAAGGCAGGTCCTGCTTGATGAACCTGATCTCCTTCTATGACAAGGTGATGTGCTTAGTGGATGAGGGAAAGGCTGTGAATGTGGTTTACCCAGACTTCAGTAAGGCTTTTAACACCATTTCCCTCAACATTCTTCTGAAGAAGCTGGCTGCCCATGGCTTGGACTGGTGTACACTTCATTGGGTTAAAAACTTTGGGTGACTAGGCCCAAAGAGTTGTGGTGACTGGAGTTAAATGCAGTTGGAGGCTGGTCACTAGGGATGTTCCCTAGGGCTCAGTACTGGGGCCTTCAAAATCTTTATCAAAGATCTGGATGAGGAGATTGAGTGCACCCTCAGTAAGTTTGAAGATGCCACCAAGTTAGGTGCACATGTTGATCTACTCAAGGGTAGGGGGGATCCGTAGAGTGATCTGGATAGGCTGGACTGATGGGCCAAGGCCAATTGTATGAAGTCCAACAAGGCCAAGTGCTGGGACCTGCACCTTGGGCACAACAACCCCAAGTAACACTACGGGCTGAGCAAAGAGTGGTTGGAAAGCTGCCCAGCAGAAAGGGACTTGGGGGTATTGGTTCATAGCCATTTGAATATGAGCCATCAGTGTGCTCAGGTGGCCAAGAAGTCCAGCAGCATCCACGCTTTTATCAGAAATAGTGTGGCCAGCAGGACTAAGGATGTGATCGCCCCCCTGTACTCAGCTCTGGTGAGGCTGCACATTGAATACTGTGTTCAGTTTTGGGGCCCTCATTATAGGAAGGACATTGAGGTGTTGGAGTGTGTCCATAGAAAGAAAATGAAGCTGGTAAAGGGTCTAGAGAATAAGTTTTATAAGGAGCAGCTGATGGAGCTGGGATTGTTCAGCCTGGAGAAGAGGAGGCTCAGGGGAGACCTTATCACACTGTAAAATTACCTCAAAGGAGGTTATAACGAATTGAGGATTGGTTTCTTCTCCTAAGCACCAAGTGATAAAAGAAGATGAAATGTCCTTAAGTTGTGCCTGGGAAGGTTTAGGTTGGATATTAGGAAATATTTCTTCATTGTGAAGGAGAATACTCAAGTATTGGAACAGGGTGCCCAGGGATATGGTTGAGACACCATCCCTGGAGGTCTTCAAAAAGGTGTAGATGTAGTGTTTAGTTACCTAGTTTAGTGGTGGACTTGGCAGTGCTATGTTAAAGCTTGGACCTGATGATCTTAGAGTTCTTTTCAAACTTAAATGATTCTATGATATGTTTATGATTCTGTGAAAGATTTGAAACTAAGAAAGGAGACTACAAATAAAATTTTGTGAAAAAACACTAGAAAAAATATATCTATTAAAAAACAGTTCATGTATTTTTTCCAAAACCCAATGCAAAGATTATAGGTGTAATAAAATAAATACCTATAAAAATTGTTACAAGTCATTAACATCCAGGTTATTATCTGACTCTATATTAAAAAAGCAAACATTTTTCCATTTTAAATTAAATTAATATATCTCCATATATCTGCATGTATGCACATATACATATATCTAAGTAGTACACAATATAAATCAATTAACATGTCTTATTTACATTATTTTAAATAGTTGCACTGAATATAGAGGTTAGAAAAAGAAACCCAGTTTTGTGTGAAGTAAGGTTAGAAACTTCTGAGAAATATTCAAGTAGTCAGCAGTAATCAGTATCCTGCTATTTTTGAAATCAAGCCTCTTAAGTCATGATACATAAAAGGATATAATTTCATAACACTAATTTGCTAAATTCTTGAAATCTAGCTTCCATCTTTGGAGAATCTCAGGAATTTTAAAAATTATCACCTGAAGGTAAAAAGTCTTCAGGAGAGCAGACTTTGATACAATTTCTACATATCCCTTCTAAGTGAATTCTGTCATTCTGAATTTGTCTGATTTATTTTTATTAAAGAAATTTAATAGTTGTGAAGATATTTGAAAACAAAACCAAAAGTAAGTAGTAGTATATGTAAGAATTTTTGTTCCAATTCAATAGGGAAGTAAAATAATTTCCTATTACAAATTTGGAGGGGAAAGATTTTTTTTTTTAAACTCCGTTCAAAAGTGATTGAGGAAACTTAAATATTCTTGTTTTCTTTGATTTCATTTTCAATTTCTATGGGAGAATATTTTTTTAAATTATTTGTACATTGGCATCCAACATGGGGCCCATCCCAGGGTTTTCATAACAAGTACAGTGTTCTTCCACAAAACTTGGTAGGAAAAGACAGTTGCAATTATATCAAAATTGTAATGTTCTAAAACATTCATTAATATTCGTATGTTTCCTACTGGGGACAGTATTTAAATGTTAAATTCTTACTGTCTAGGCAACAAAGGATATACACCCTTTCTGATATAACTGCAGGGAGAAATAAGGATTTTAGTCTACAGGGAGAGTGAGAGAGTGGATTTACACTGCAGATGGAGGATGTAATGTAGGAACAGTTATACAAGTAGGCTTGTTTAAGGCTGTTTGTTGCCCAGCTGTTTCTGGATTGGTAAAACTAAATTTGATTGTAAAGCTCCGTTCAAGCTCAAGAGTTGTACATTATGTTTTTTCCTGTTAGGTAAAGACTTGCTTGATTTAGAAGAAGAATGCAAAGAAATCCGTAGGCAGAGTCTTGTCACAGGACTCAGACATACACCATATAGGAAGGAAATAAGGGCCTATATAAATACAACTTGGCTGTGCAGGACTAAGAGAAGTATTCATAGGGGATTTTATTTATTTATTCATTTATTTTAATTTTAGAAGCAAGAAAATGAAGAACAGATACTTTTGCTTTCCCTTTTCAGAGATAAAAAAGGCAAAATTCTTTCAAAGCCTCAGATATTGCAATCTTGGATCTTTACTTCAGTGTTTCATGAAGCCTGAAGTATTCTTGCTTCACGCACGCTTTTTTACTTTCATGATGCACTAACTTGTCTTTTCAGAGGAGGATTGACTCAGATGAGTACGGTGAAGCATGAAATGTAGTCTAACCAGGATCTTGAACCCACAGGGACAAGAGGAAGCATGTGGGATTACTGAGCTGACAACAGTTGTTCGTTGCACTATTTTTTTTTCTTTCAGCTTTTGACAAAGGAGTTTTTTAAAAGGAACATCTCATTTACTGACCAGAATGATCTGATAGGCAGTATGCTCAGGTGGTCTGTTCTGTAAGATACAGGAAAGTTTCTCTTATGATAAAGTGGGGAACATATCTCAGAAGAATATTTGGTTAAATATATGAGACACTGTGGTTTTTTCTGTTGTTGTTGTGTTGTTGTTTGTTTTAAATCTTTCTTGAATCTGATTTAAATAAAAACAAACAAATGTGGACTCTTCCTTTCTCTTTAAGCCTGTTCTAAGCATTTTCCATTCCAGTGGTTAGATTCTGACACTAAATAAGATATATAAGCACTTCAATGGCTTAATTTATTTTTAATAAAAGTTTAATTATGTGCTGTTTTCTTGACTTGTTACAGATGAAAGTACATATGTAGTATTTTTAGGATATTCATGTACAAAGATTTGAGGAAAGTTCTCTTAATGCCCATTTTGGCATGAAAACATGCAAAAGTTGGAAAGAAAGATACAGAAACAGAAAAACAGGCAGTGTTGGCAAGTTTGAGGATGCAAGAACACAAAAGCTGACTAGACAAGAAAGACAAACATGACCGGCAAATTGTGAACTGTAAGGGGAGGACAAGCAATGTAACTCTTACACTATGTAGCTGTAGAAAAGGCTGAAGTACCCTCTAGAGAGCAAGAGAAATACCCTCAAAATATATATATATATATATTTTTTTTGAAATAACAAAATAAAAGATGATTTTAGCTGTTGTCTTTGAAATAAAGGATTTAGAAGCAGTACATGAAAGTACAAGAAGAAGCAAAGACTGAATATGATAAAGTTGTGACCATCTTTTCTGTTAGTGTCTTTAGTTTTTATTTTACTTATTTTTCAATCTTGTGGAAGAAAAGCAAATGGATTTGTCTAATATCTGGATATCTAGGAGAAGAAACAATAACAATTTCTTGAAATAAACATATTTTTCATACAGAGATTACTGGGAACCTACTGCCTGGCAAGCATGATTTAATGACTTTGTAAACTAAAGTAATAAGTATTTAAAGGAAACAAACAAACAAAAACAACAATGCACATACTAAACTAACGAGTAGGCAGCAGGAGATTGTACAGAATATGTATGGCTGGAAAATTCTTTTTGATATCCAGTTATGTTCAATAACAATTTATGAATACAGTACATTGACTGGGTCATATGGCATGCATATTCTCATCTATTTATGGTCTGTTTTAAGTTTTTAAAATAAAGCAATAGTTTAGTGACCTGAGGACTGTTTCACAGGCAAAATGATTGATAAGAAACAGTCCAAAGGCAAAGTTACTGACAGCAATTATGTCTCCTAGAAACTGCACTCTGATCACATAAGAGGGAGGGAAAAAATAAAAAGGTTACATCATCTGTTTACCACAGAAAAGCTGCGAACCAATTGTGAAGATCCAAAGTGTGCAGATAAAGTAATTCCAGTAATAACAGGGGAGTGTTGATGAACAAGAATGGAAAAGACGTCAGTTAAAGTGTCATTTAAAATGTAGCCAACCAAGTTTAGAAATGTTTATTCAAAGTGGAACAGAGGTAGAGTAGCTAAGATCTAACAGGACCAAGATTGGGATCATGGACATTCCTGGAAAATATAGGTATTCTGGAAGGAGGATACCTATATTGGCATGACAGCAGGCAAGAGCTTTCTTTTTCAGTAGTTGGCTTGAGCATAACATTGCACAAGTTATAGCATTCCTTGTTCCAAAGTAAACCTATCAGTGCTAATTTTTGGATCTCTGTTATGTACTGTAAAGCATAGAGTAGACAGGCCAAAAGAGAGAGTGGTTTAGTTAGCAAAGCCAAGTAGTGTCTGTGACAGGACATGGCTGCTCTCTACAAGTACATCCTCTATATAAATAACTGGGAAGGAAAAGAACTGTGTTAGAGAGTGCTGGCACAGGTAGAAACACATTTAATGACTATGGAAAACTCACTCTGGAGACTGGGAGAACACCACTAGCATTAGAGGACTTTGAATTCTAAAACAGTCTCAAGCCAGCGTCAGGAAAGCAAAAAGCACAACCAACTTTTACAAATTTCTTACTCAGACTTGGCTCTAGACTTTAAATCTATACTAGTGTTTCCTGAAAAAATTCTTGAGTATATCCTGTATTGGAATACCTTCTTGTTATTTATTTCAACTGCATCTATTCCTACACTCAAAGTGTATGTCTCTGCTTCTGCCTGTTTACATAGTGCTTTTTTTATCATCTGTTTTAGGAAGATACTTCTTTGTACAAGGAAAATTTGTAGTTTGGGAGTCTGATTTATACCCCAATAAAGAGGATTAAACAGTCTATAGAAAAAGATAGAAGAAGAAAGACTTGCATTCAGTATCATGACACAGGCCATTGAATGTAAAAACACTCAATAATGTGATTTTGGCAACAAATAGGATTGTGGGCACAAGAGATGGCTAGAGAATGAAACCATAATTAAAGAGCAAACTCAGAAAATTTGAGACCAAATTTCAACTATCACATTTGCAGCTAATATTTGGCAAAAGTTCAAAGTCAAATGATGCAATTCTTTTAAAATGAGGATTATTTATTTTAGAGTTTCTTTCCAAAATTTCAGTTCAAAACTATTGTTTTCCTGTTGATGTTATCATTTAGTGCATGAAGAAACATTGCACTGTTTGACTTCAGAAAATTTTGTCAGTGAAATAAAGCTATGACACTTGTCTAAACAAAGCAACTGTCAGCTCATATCACTAACTCCTTCTAAATAAAGGGCTCCAGTACTCCAAATTTGTTTTTCTTTAATGAACGTAAGCCTTTCCACTGTCATTATTCATTCCTTCTAAAAACACTGGAAAATGCAATACATTACTCAGCTGTGACCTAGCATGTCCTAAGGTGCATATTTTATTGATGTAAATAAATGAGATTCTAGTCTGCCCAAATGCGTATGTTTTGATTTTATAGAAATACTGTTTACTTTAAAAGTTGTCATTAGTGCAATGATTATTTTCCCTGGAGGCTCTGATGATAATCTGAAGGACCCTGTTAGCAGCCTGCTTAGTATCAGCAGATTCACAGGCTGGATAAACTCTTGGATTCTGGGGTATAAGAAGGAAATAGCTCAAATGTTTGCTGGTTTCTTTGTTTTACTGAAGTAAATATTTTTCTTTACATTAAAAGAAAGAGAAAGAGGTTTGAAAGTGCATTAGTTTCATGCTTGCTTAACTGCAAAACTCAATCAATAAAATTAACAGTGTTAAGCTCCGATATTACTGGAGATGAAATTAAAGTGAACCAAATTCTTGGAATTTCCTTTTATTGTAATAAAAAAGCAAATAAAAATGTCCATTTTATAGTATTTAGAGCTATAAGAAATATTGTAGGTATTTTCTTGTGCTTTTCAGGTAAGCTGTCCCTCTAGTTTTCTTCCTGGATATCAATCTTGGAAACCAATACACATGTAAATTCTATTTCCCTTATTTCTGCCTTCAGGTGGTATCCATTTTTATTTTATCAACAGAAATTCATTTTATAAAGGTCACTGACTTAATGAAATAGTTTTCATTGCTTATACCCATACCTTCCTTTGAAAAATAGATTTACCTTAACTAGGTATTCATCAGTACAAATTAACTGGCAATACTAAATGTCATATCATTATATGAGAAAAAGAAATGAAAAATTTGCTGTTGCTGCTCTGGGGGAAAAAGGGAAATGTGTTGAATCAATGAGAAGGAAAGGAGCCTAAGCAAACCCTAATGACTGATCTTCCTTGTGGTTGTAAACTAAACAGGTAGGATAAGCTTTGACAGCAGTTCCATTCCTCATTTTTATATATATATATATATATATATATATGCACATATCTTTTTTGAAGCTAATAATTTTGGGTTAGTCAAGCTAAAAAAAAAAAAAAAAGTCAATTTTTCCCCTGTGTTTTGCAAAAATGCAAGAAGTCTCTTCACGTCAGATTTGCTAGAGAAAAGGCAATGTGTTGAATGCATTCCAAATGAGAAATAGAAACAGAAACAAGTCCATGTCAACAGCAGTTTTCCCCACAGTTAAATCCATCTTTGAAAATAATTGCTGGCAATACTGGGCTTCAAAAAAAGACAGGTAATAAGAGACTTAGGAGATAAAAGACAATTGTTTTCTGAAATTGTTACCCATTCAGAAGAGGAGATTAATTATTGTAAACCTACAGGTTGTTTCTCTTTATTGTGTGTTTTACCAAGTATAAAGAAATAAAAAGGTATTGCATACATGAGATATTCTTTCTTAAAAAAACAAAAAACAAAACAAAACAAAAAAACAACACAGTATTGAAGTAGAATACAAATGAAGAATATCATCTTGATGGTTAAAACATTGGAGTCAACTTGGGACAATAAAATCTATGACTTCGATTTTGTTGTTTTTGCACAGAGTTTGTGAGTACTTAATTTTTCCATACCGAACTACATTTTTGTACACCACAGATACTTATAGTAAAATTCATGAGTTCTGCTTGTAAGAACTATTGCTACAGATCTGTATATCAAGACAGAAGCAATTTCCATATAGTATAAAAAGAAATCTTTGCTGTATTACATGCTTAAAAAATTGCCAGATTGCACACCCCCCAAAAAATAATGTTGGAAATTACCAATAAGAGCTTTGACACTTTGAAACTTTATACTTAGAGTAGAAGCTGTTTCTCCTCTTTGAAAACTCTTTATTTCACTTGTGTGATTAAAGTACTAAGAATCAGTTACCACAGTAACAGAACAATACAGCAGACCCTTCTGCAGATTTTTAGTAAAATGTGAAATCATTGCTATTGAATTGCAATTGCTGAGATATAAAACACATCTAATTTGCAGGTGATAGAAAATGCTTTCAGCAAATTTAGTACTCTGAAGTTTATGGTAAAAGATAGACATGCAGTTCAAATGAAAGAAATGGATGGAAAGTACATATGGACTAGAAGTATGTTATTCAGTTAAATCATCAGAAAAAATATAAAAACAAAGCAAACAAACAACAACAAAAATAATTTGCACTCAACTTGAGAAAGCAATTCCTATACTTGTAGGGTCTGATCACAGCAGTAAGTAGGGAGATAACTAATCATGGACATGCGGCATTCTGTGGCATTCAAATTGCACATATTTGTTAAATCTCCTCAGATGATTTTAATTATTTTGACCCTAGGTCAAGAAAGAAGAACAAGATAATTGGTCCTGTGGTCATTAGCTACTTGATTAATCTCCTGACTAAAGCTGCCATACAGCTTTGCATCACTATATAGTTTAGGATTGTTAACTGTTAACAATGGTTAGTATTAAGAGGAATTAAGTGTGACAGTGCAAGCTTACCTTCTACCCTTCTGCTACTGCACACAAGAAAATTAAGCATAATCTGATCTCTGTAGATAATTAAACAAGGAGATTTAAGTGCATTTTATAGCTGATGTGATTCTTTCTTTTCCATATTATTTTTAAACCTGTGTTCAGAATAATTTTCATCAATTCACCATGGTGTAAAAATAGTCAAGCCCAAATTCATTCAGTTGTATAAAAATGATCTTCCTGCAGGAAGACTGAACACTGCTAACTTTGACTGTTTTCCTTTTGCCAGAAATATTGTTATACTTGTCGCTTATCTTGCACAGTTTAATTTCTGGTTTCACTTTATCATACATGGAACAAATGTATTAAGCCTCACTTTTAGCTTTGACACTACAAGCTCATAAATGTTTGTCTTTTGTGTATATGTATTCTCATGCTGTCTAACAATTGCTTTTGCAGTGTCTAAAAGGTAATTGGAAGTATCAAGTTTGAATGCAAAGGCTTCTAAAGGACTCAAAGTTGTAGTTGATTAATTGTTGTCCCCACAACAGGCTTAAGCTACCACTGGAGTTTTCTTCCTATAAGGTTATAAACAACATAAATTGATAAAACATATTTGATCCTTCCTTATGAATTGTTGAACCTATTTTGTAGTTCTAATTAAATTCTAACTTCAGTATCCCTGCTGATTTCTGATTCCCGGGCAAAATTTAAGCTATTTCCAGATCTTGAGAGACTAAAACTAGTGCTTAAAGATCAGGAAAAATGTTTGTTGTATGTGTAATGGTAAATCAAATTAAGAAAAAAAAAAAAAAAAGTAAATCAACCCCCCCCTCAAAATTTCCTAGACATAGTTAACTATCTAACATGAAAAGGAAACAGATTATTATGCTATAGAAATATATATATATATGTTTTCCTTCATAGCTAGTACTGTGTCAGTACCAGTAAAATCTATATTCTAATCCTGGGAAGACATCTACCTATGCTCATCTTTATGCACCTCCATGACTAAGATAAATGGGACTTGTGTTTAGAATAAAATGTGTGCAAAAATATTTTGGGCTTCAGTTTAGTTAAAGATGTTACAAACTAATGCTCTTCTGTCTGCAATGAAATAGGAGATTTTTGAATAATAAGGAAGTTGATGAAAAGTTGAAGAGCTAGGTGGAGATTGTTTGATTTAAAAAACAAACAAACAAACAAAAATAAATTCCACTAACCTCCTTTCTACAAGAAAGTAGAACAAACTGATGCTTATTTTTTACTTCCTTACACTAATGTAGTATCTCACATAATCACATTACATAAATATAAATTATAAGACATTCACAATTATATTTTTAAATATAACTTTTCCTCTTGCTGCCTTTCATATAAAAATCATGTTTTGATCACACCTTGTGAGCTTTTAGAATTGCTAAAGCATACTTTTACAGAGACATTGGGGTCTCTAGGGAATTTTACCGGAGTTTCAGCTGCTAGTCCAGGACACAGCAAGTCCACCCAGGATTTTACATTATATATCACAGTCCAATGCAAGCATCACAGAAACCTCTTAGGCACTATCTGCTTCTGTCTAGGAACCTAAAATCATACCTGATGAATCTCAGCAGATGAAATCTTAGCTGTAGTGTACGAGTTTGAGATCCACATTGTATAACTGAAGGTCTGTGACTGATTTTAGTCTGGAAGAAATCTCAAATGGGAAGAAAGGTGTTCAGTTCTTAATGGAGGTGGAAAAAAGACTAGTAAAAATGGGAACCAAAACAGCAGATGGGATTTTGGAGTAGGAGACAGGAAAGATGAAAAGATTATACGGCAGGAACCATCAATTAATCCACCAGTTACTAATATTTTTGGATATGGAACGGAGCACAAATATACTTTTTCTCCTCAAAAATGTTCTCCTACTTTCCAAAACCTTAATCTTCATCTTGTTTTTTTTTTTTTTAATAGGATTTGTTTTAGGTTAACTTTTTTTTTTTCCCCCTCCTTCTGTTTATTGAGATAATAGCTCATATTTAATATTATAAATCCAGACTATAGTAATTATTTCAAATAGGGTGTGAATACTTACTGAGTCTCAACAGTGTGTTTTGTACACAGTTTCTGCCCTGAGGAGTCTAGAGGCTGGTTGAGCTCAAACAAAATAATTTGGAGATTAAAGTAAAGGACCTAATTGAAGCAGAAACCTGGGGATCTGGAAGAATTTGCACCAATATTGTAAATCTCCAGGGTTTGAACTGAAGACTGGACAAAAAATAAAATAAAATAAAAAAATTATAAAGAAGCAGATGTAGAGTTATAAAGAAGCAGATGTAGATTTCTCCAAACTTCTCTCACACTACCACTCTTCTCCCCACCCCCTGCCAAGAATACAGAGAGTGTGCCAGCCCTACTTAGCATTCCACATTTACAGCAAGCACTCTGATTCCTGACAGTCTTCAATTAGCTGTGCTTTTTAACTACCTGCTTGTTGAATTTTTCAGCCTGTTACATTACATTTTCTCTCATGTGGGAAAAATCACTTCTTTATTTTTCATTTCTTTGAAATCTCTTCAAAAACATTGACCACCTGAAGATAAAGGTGTGGTAATGATTAATGTAGTGCTCTGGCTGCTCTGTGCTGCCTGTGTAAGTATTGCATTCTTACTATGATCACATGATCTGCACATCTGGTTTCAGTAACTACAGGTTGGTTCAGCCTCTTCAAGGCAACAACTTTTTTTTTTTTTTTTTTTTTTTTTAATATAGATTGACTAAATCCTGACATTGACTATCAGGTTTTCTACACTACAAAGAAACAGTAATAATAATCAAAACAGAAACTAAAAGCAAAATATTTTGGTTGATACTTTTTCCCAGAAAATAAAGTTACAGGTTATATTTAAACAAAACAAGAAAGCAAGGAATATCTACAAATCAGAAGACTCAAACTGATTATTTTACTGAAAAATACTCTAGGGATGTGTTTGTTTGTTTGTTTTTTAGGAACAGGACTCAAACTGATTATTTTACTGAAAAATACTCTAGGGATGTGTTTGTTTGTTTGTTTTTAGGAACAGGAGTACAACTGAAAAAAGGAAATAACATTTCACAGATGTATTTATTAACTTCATATTCTTACGCAGAGAATTGAGGTATGCCCTTAAATAACTGCTCACCATCCTGGTGATATAAAACTCTTATTTGATATACACATATTTGCTTTTATACTAATAGAATGTAACAGAACATTAATTTAAGCATCGTCTAAATTCTCTGTGTAGAATATTTGAGGGGCAAGTACAATTTACAGAGAAAATATGGAAGCAAAAATGCTGTACATTTTTTTTCCCACAGTGTGAAAGATTTCTGGGCCAAACTAATCACAATAACGTCTTCCTTTTCCAAGAACTTAAAATAGATAGAAAAATAGACAGAGAGTTGATTTTCTATGCAGAACATGGTTGAGTGAATGAGGAGTAGATAATTACATCTTTTTATTAAAAAAAAAAAAGTAATTGCAGTGAATGCAGTAAGTGATGCTTGTATATGCAATTTTTTCTTTCTCCTTCTCTAGCATCATACACATAGTTTACTCTAAAACAGAGTTTATAAATTTAGAATAAAGTCCGTGGAACAATGGAGTACATAGGAGTGGGTATATTAACTCTTCTTCTATGTATCAATTTTAGACTAGCAAAAAGCAGAAAAATATCAAGAATTCAATTCTATATGTGGGAATTTGAGTCTCAGAACAGGGACAAGTAATTTGCCTGAGATCAGTTTGTAATCCAATAGACAAATGGCAAGTCACACTCAGATCTCTCCAGCCTTCTCTATGGGTGTATCTCTTGGATTATTAAGTAGACTGTAGAATCAGCTGGTGCCAATTAGTGACTTCTAAGGACTGATCTGTCACCTGATTCCTATTTAGGAAAAGAACATGTCACATGGCTTTGTAGAACTGACTAATGAAAATCTATATACAAGTAGCTGTACAAGATGCCTTGTGTTTTCCTGCCATTGCTTAAATGACTGCATTCTTGAAAACATTAACTGAATAGTTATTAAAACAAACAAACAAAAACCAACCAACAACAACAACAACAAAAAGATACGTTATGCAAAAAAATAATTCTGGATCAAAGTAATAGGACAATTGTTGTTTAAACATAGTAGATTTATACAAGGATTTTTTTTTTTTTTTTTTTTTTTGGGGGGGGGGGCAATGTGTTTAACAAATCCTTTGGATGAAATTCTTCTTTCAGTTAACCCTCTGCAACTCCAATTCTACTGACATCGGCCGAATTGACTTACCAGAATTGGCTGTTAGAGTCAGGCTCACACCTTGTTAAAATCTGTTTACACCCTTTTATGTATTACCATGAAATTGTCACTAGAACTTTGCAGCAGTGTAATTTATAAGCTGAAATGTCATAAAAGAGAAGTATAACAGTTAAAGCAACTAAAATAAGTCAGTATGAATATTTGAATGGAAAAGAGACCTGTTCTTAATTTAATTACACTCCCTTCCCAAAGATCATTATGCACCTGACCAATATAGACTCCATTATATTTGTGTGTTGGTGAGGAGGTCAAGGAATGTCTGAAACTGAGGAGGTCTAAGTGAATGTAATGGTGTTTAATTACGCCACTTTTCAGAGTCTCTCAGCAGAATTTTGTGCTATTTTTGATTTGTCTAATGTACAAGGTATAAAGTGCAGATGTGTTTACATTTTCATTGAAGTGCTACTTTATGTAGCAAAAAGGGTTATTTTTTGCCATTTTACATACTGATTACTCAGATTTATGATAACCAAGCCACCCATGTTCTCAACCCTTGTTCTTCCTTCAGTTGTCACATGGCACACTTGTTCAGCAGCTTGGAAAATCCACTGTCATGGGTTATACAAGGCAAATATTAACAGGGATAATCACAAGTTTTAAGGTAACCAGAAGTATTTGGAATATAAAATGGAATCATTTCAATGGAACAGCATTTCTTGAATTCTCTAGTTGGCTTCTTTGTATTATGTGGCTATGAAAAGGCTGCAGAAGAGCAGTGCTGGAGACCTCTGTTATTTTTACCTGCAGTGAACAGAACATTGACCTTTGCTTTTAAGAGAATGTCATTTCTGTGATGTGTTGCTAGCTACTATTGCACATCTCCAAGGTGACTTTTAATATGAATCCTCACAGAGCATCGTTATATGCAGAAAACAGCAGCTCCTTACAAGAAAGAGATGGTTAATGACTGGGGCAGTATTTTCTCAGTTGACCGGGTTTGAGGGGGGGGTGGGGGCAGGGAAGAGGGCTAGACTGCATACCATCATTTCTAACCTACAGTCCTAAAATGAAGAATCTTCTGTAATAGAACTCATGGCACATCTGAATCTCCTTAGCAGAAACACTTTTCTCTCTTATTTTTGTACTCAGGACATAAAATGAAATGTGAGCTAATAAAACCTTGTAGTAGCTGAACTGGGAAGTCTGAGGTCTGATTTAGGTCAGGGATAAGGATTCATCACCTCTGAGTTCTTCAGTTCAGCAAATTCTGAACTTTTGATTCAGATGCAATTGTAGTCAAGTTTATGTCTTTCTTTGATAAATGTATAATAACTGAAACCAGTAGGTAATGTCTGTTTTTATTTTTTATTTTTTTGTTATTTTGTATTCTGGTGGTTGTTTTTAACACTTCAGAAATAGAAGTTACACCTGAAGTGTGTGCATTTCACTTGGACATAATACTGAAAAAAATAAGCACTATAAAAAATAATATGCTGTTAGGGTTGGATCACTTATATTTTTGTATTTGTCTTTTCTTCTATTTCCAGGGCATTAGGGTTTTGTATTTTCTAATACTATGAAGCATTTTCACAGTGGTATACCAATATAAGCTACACTAAATCCAGTTTCTGGCAGGTCACAAGCAGTCTTCCCTAAGGCTCAGCAGTGAGGACAGTTTTGTTTAATATCTTTATCAATTATATTGATAAAGAGATCGACTGCACCCTCAGTAAGTTTGCAGATGATACCAATCTGGGTGGAAGTATTGATCTGCTTGAGGGTAGTAAGTCTTTGCAGAAAGATCTGGAAAGGCTAGATTGATGGGACATGTCTAATCGTGTGGCATTCAACAAGGGTAAATGCTGGGTTCTGAGATGGGGTTACAACTACCCTATGCAGTGGTATAGGCTTAGGGAAGAGTGGCTGGAAAATTGCTTTGCAGAAAAAGACCTGGGGATGCTAGTTAACAACCAGCTGAACATGAGTCAGCACTGCACCCAGATGGCCAAGGCAGCCAATGGTATTTTTGCTTATATCAGAAATACTGTGGCCAGCAGGACTAGGGAAGGGATTGTCATTTTGCAAGTGGCATTGGTGAGACTGCACCTCAAGTACTGTTTTGGGCCCCTCACTACAAGAAGGATATTGAGTTGCTTGAGCATGTGCAGAGAAGAGCTAGGAAGCTAATGAAGGGACTAGAAAACAATGCTTATAAGGAGTGGCTGATGGAACTGTGTTTTATTCTGGAGAAAAGAAGGCTAAGGGGAGACCTCATCACTCAACAACTACATGAAAGGAGGTTGCAGCCAGGATGGTGTGTCTCTTTCCTCCAGTGGCAAGTGATAGGATGCTAGGCAATGACCTCAAGTTGCACCAGGGCAGGTTTAGATTAGATATCAGGAAGAATTTATTCGTAGTAAGGGTGGTTAGGCTTTGGAATGGGCTCCCCAGAGAGGTGGTGGAGTCGCTGTTCTTGGACGTGTTTAAGGGATATGTGGATATGGTGTTTCAGGACATGGGTTAGCAGCGGACTTCTAGTCTTAAGTGAATGGTTGGATTTGATGATCTTAAAGGTCTCTTCCAACTTAAATGTTTCAATGATTCTACATTCCAGGTGATGTGAGGCAGAAGAATGCAATTAGGCAGTTAGTAGGAAGAGGAAGTTCTGGTGGAGCAAGTAAACAGGAGAGATAGACTCAGTAACCTTAATCTCACTTCACTAGAATACTAAACTCTTTTCTCCACTGCCACTGTTTACTAACCTCCAACACTAGACCCTGCTTTTTTGAATTATAAAGAGAAAATATTGGTGCATTAAAAGAACACTCACAGGAAATGGCTTATTGAGACATTATCAGAGGGTCTTGAAAACAACAAGAAAAAAAAAAAAGTAGTAATTCATGTTTATCTCTGTCAGTACGTTCCAAAATAAAATAAAGTAATTGCAGGAAGTAGACAAACAAGAAACCGAGGAAGGTGATGAACTACTGCTAACCATTTTTTTTTCTCTGTATTTTGCTCTACTACTCCCTTCATTAGTTTACAGGTACTTTGAGAGGAGTGGACAACGAAGGAAAATCAAAAGAACCCAAAATCTAAACAAATATCTGAAGAACGAAAGGAGATCACTGAGGGAAAACTATCACCTCAGATGTTTACAGTGAACTCATAAACTATGTAGCAGTGACCTAGCCTAGTACTGTAAGTATACTTAGCTATGCAAGGGTAGTAGATTTCAGGAAAATAAATAAAGAATTAAAATATTTATAACATGAAAAGAAGGTAAAAATGTATTTAAAATGACCAGATGTGGAGAATAGTCAGACTAGTTAGTGTCACTGATAAACACTGGCCTTAGGCAAAGGGGAGCTGAGAGGTTTGTTCTTGTTTCTCGCTTATACAAACTTTGTGGATGGAAGTTCTCAGGATTGGTATGAGAGATTGCCAAAGGAGGGAGTATTGGCAGGTAGGACCTGTTTTGGCAGCAGAACAGAATTTTGAAGGCCATGGTGTCTGAAGTGAAACCTTTTCCTTTGTTATTTGTAAAACGAGTATTAAAGCTAACATACCTGAATACAATAATGAGCTTAATGAAGTACATGCTAAATATATATGACTATAGTACTCAACTCTTCACCCAAATCACGCTAAACATCACCCCAGGGGGGTGATTTCCTGGGGGGGAACAGATAAGGTTAGGATATAAAAGAGTGTTAGGAGTTAGTGTTAAAAATGTTAGTGTTAGGGGAAGGAAAAAACAAAAACAAAAAGAAAAACAAACAAACAAAAAAAGAAAACAGTTTGAGGAAAAAAAGAAGAGCAGGGGAGAGAAAGAAGCTGGGAACCTAGAAGAGGCAGGGCCCCATGATCCTTCTCCTCCACCAAGATAGGGATTACTTCTCAGTAAGCTCTGTAGCTTCATTTTTTGGTGAGGAATACCTGGGATAGCATTTTGCTAGCACTATTATCATATATTAGCACAATTGCACTAAGTGTATTTATCAACAGCAATTCCAAATCTGTTATATCTGTCAGCCTATTAAATACTTTTCAACAGTGAAACTGTTTCAGTGAGAGTCCTTAGCAGGGCCCTGAAACAGGCAAATGTTTGATGAGTCCTTTTTAACACAACACCAGAGAATAACTGGAATCTTATAGCAGAAAAAGTAAGGGGAAGTATCTGGAATGTGAATAATATTAATGTTTGCCATGAAAGAGACAGTATGTTTATTTGACTTATTTTCCTTTCTTTCTTGTATATATGAAATCTAATTTTACTATTATTATTATTTTAAGAATTTTGGAATGGACTTAGGTTCAGTTCCTTTGTAATGGTCTTAGGTTTAGTTGCTACTTGACCAATTACTTGAAAGCTTCTTCATTAACAGGCAAGCAAAAGTTAGGATAGAAGGGAAAATATTGTGGCACAGTTATCTACAATAAATATAAATTGATTATTTTTCTATTAATGTTTGTAAAGTACCTCAGCTTCACAATTTTAAAGAGAGTGAAAGAAATATTTCATTTAACCTTATAGGGGTTTAAATGCTGGTTAAGTTAAAAGATAGGGTTACTATTTCCCTTAATGCTCATTTCCTTTGACTGACAGCCCTTTGGGAAACACTGAACAGTCCTAAGGCTTTTAAATAATTAAAATAAGATGTGGATTTTTTATATCTTTGGTTTTGTCTTTTGCATTACATTACAAAGTACTTTTTTGTTTGTTTGTTTGTTTTAATTTGTTAATACAGAAATTGCATAAGAAAGGAACAAAAACCAAGAAGTCTACAGAAGGAAATGACCATGCTGGAGATGGAAGAAGAGAATCTATTCAATGTTCAAGCAATAAGGATAGTTTTAACTGCAAGACTTCTTCTATAACCAACAGATTTATTCCTTGTTCCTTTGAGAATAAAAATCTCCGTGTACCAGTGAAAGTCACACCAATATAATTTGCAGAGCTTGGTCCTTGATGGACACATTAACCTTAGTAGTTAGGAGCATTTTGTTCATAGCCAAACATTCTAATTTTCCTATCAACCATAAGTGTAATGTTCATATGCACTGACTCTTGTGAACAGTTGGTGCTTTCCAGACACTAGGAGGAACTGACAGCTTAGGACTCCCTTTTGACATCAGTAAGATAGTAAGATCAGGGTTAGTCAGTACTTGGGGTACTCAGCCTCCTGACCTGGAAGCCCAAGACAGGGAGCAGAATAACCCCACAATGATTCAGGTGGAAACAGTTAAGAGACCTGCTACTCCACCTGTACTGTCACAGGTCCATGGGGCCAGATAGGATCTACCTGAGGGTGCCGAGAGAGCCGGTGGACATGAATGCCAAGCTGCTTGCCATAATCTATCAGCAGTCATGGTCATCCGGAGAGGTTCCGGATGACTAGAGACTTGCTAATGTGATGCCCATCTATAAGAAGGGTCGTAAGGAGGAGCCAGGGAACTACAGGTCTGTCAGCCTGACCTTGGTGCCAGGAAAGGTGATGGAACAGATCATCTTGAGTGCAATCACACAGCATGTGAAAGAAAACCAGAGGATCAGGCCCAGCAAGTGTGGGTTCATGAAAGGAAGGTCCTGCCTAACCAACCTCCACTCCTTCCATGGCCAGGTGCCTGCCTGGTGGATGAGGGAAATGCTGTTGACGTACTCACCTAGACTTCAGCAAAGCCTTTGACACGGTCTCCCATAGTATTCTCCTGGAGTATCTGTCAGCCCATAGCTTGGACAGGTACACTCTTTGCTGGGTTAAAAACTGGCCGGATGGCCGTGCCCTGAGAGTAGTGATGAATGGAGATAAATCCATCTGGTGATCAGTCACGAGTGGTGTTCCCCAGGAGTCTGTGTTGGGGTCCATCCTCTTTAAAATCTTTATTGATGATTCAGATGAGGGAATTGAGTGCACCCTCAGTAAGTTTGCAGATGACACCAAGTTGGGGGGAAGCATCTATCTGCCAGAGCATAGGAAGGCTCTGCAGAGCGACCTGGACATGATGAGTCGATGGGCAGAGGCCCAGGGGATGAGATTCAACATGGCTAAATGCTGGGTCCTGCACTTTGATCACAACAACCCCATGCAACACTACAAGCTTGGGGGGAGAGTGGCTCAAAAGCTGTGCAGAAGAAAAGGATGTGGGAGTGTTGTCCAATGCTTGACTGAACAGGTACCGGCAGCGAGTCCAAGTGACCAAGAAGGCCAACAGCATCCTGGTTTGTATCAGGAATAGTGTAGCCAGCAGGACCAGGGAGGTGATTGTCTGCCTGTAATCTGGTGAGGCCACACCTTGAGTAGTGTGTTCAGTTTTGGGCACCTCACTACAAGAAGGACATTGAGGTGCTAGAGCATGTCCAGCTACAAAGCTGGTGAAGAGTCTGGAACACAGGTCTTATGAGGAGCGACTTAGGGAACTGGAGTTGTTTAGTCTGGAGAAGGGGAGGCTCAGGGGAGACCTTATTGCTCTCTACAACTACCTGAAAGAAAGTTGTGGGGAGCTTGAGGTCAGCCTCTTCTCACAGATAAGTAGCAATAGGACTAGAAGGAATAGCCTCAAGTTGCACCAGGTGAGGTTTAGGTTGGAAATTAGGATAAATTTATTCTTAGAAAGATTAGTCAGTCATAGGAACTGGTTGCCTGGGGAGGTGGTGGAGTCACTGTCCCTGAGGGTGTTTAAGGAAAGGTTGGATGTGGTACTTAGGGACATGGTTTAATGGGTAATATTGGTGGTAGAGGGACGGTTGGAACAGATGATCTTGAAGGTCTTCTCCAACCTTTATGATTCTATAATTCTATGATCTCTTCTGGATAACTCCTGCTAGTACTCAGAGTTTCTGTTAGTTCCTTCAAGTGGATTTTGGCTGCTGTCTGTCAAACTGTCAGAGTGTCAGAGTGTGCATGCTTGATAATTTCCTGCAGATAGTCCTGTCTCCCCCCCCCCCAAAAAAAAAAAAAAATCTGTCTTTTAAATATGATAGAACGAGATTTAAAAATTTGAAAAAAACTTTGAAGTAGTAGTTTTCTTTAGCTTTGGAATGGTAATGGATGCTATTTTAGTCCCGAATGACCCTGCTTTAGCTTACCTTAGTGTAAAAGTAAAAAGGACCTGTGGAAAAAACCAAACCAAAACAAAAAAAACCTCTAGCTTAGACAACTTACCCCAAATAACTGTAAACTAGGTAGTTTATATATGTATAGCAAATTAGCCATGAAAACTAAAAAATTCATTTTGTCTAATGTTCATTGTTTTTTGATAACCCTTTAGGTAGAATAAATGCTCTTGAAATGAAGAACTCTTTGGTAGTTCTGTGTTTGCACAAAACAGAAATTTATCTAAAAATTGGTGTCAAGATAATGCAAATATAAGTTCAATACTTAATGTTGTCTGTTATATTTACTCTGTGAATACTGAAATTAATCAGTACCTTTAGCTCAGAACTTCTGAGAGAAGTTAAATTTTGCTGCATTTAGAAAATGGGAGGTTGAATATGAGAAAGAGAGGAAAAAAAAAAAATTTAACTTCTGTTGAGCTGTGGAAAGAGGGGAACTACTGTTAAGATGTTCCCAATAGCCTAAACACCTTTTCTTGATGGTTCATGACTTTGTAGACCTCTAATACAGAAGAAACAAGCAGAAATAAATTTAAAAAAAGGGATAATGTATGTTTTGCTGTCTTTTGGTATCTGCTATTTCAATAACTTCCTACAGTGCCTGCTGTCATATCAGACCTGATAGACCATTATCCACACCTCCAGGTGTCTGTGGATAATAAAGAAAATAAATGTAATAGGGAAATTAGCAGTTTCTTTGGCTTCTCTCTAAGGCCACCCAGCTAGGAGGCTATTTAATGCTTAAAAATGCCTATTGTTTCTTTAGGAATCAGCCTAAAACAATGTCTGGGTCATATCACAGGACAGATTGAAGATACCTCTATTAGTAGTTTCTTAGATGTGCTAAACATAGGGGCTTTGTACTCTACTGCCTTTCACCTAACACTTTTCAGAATCTTTATTTGTAATCTGTGAATTTTCTGCATTAGGTTTTCATTTCAGTGTACCTGAAACCTTCAATAATTTTAAATATTCACTTTGAAAACTTAACTTGCAATACATAGCCTAAGAAAATAAAAAACACTCCGTGGCTTGTATGTTATGAACCTGCCCACAGTTCAAATACTTTTTTTTCTCTTTTATTTATCAATAAAAAATACTTTCATATATGAAGAAAATCAGTTTTACTGGTATAGAGTCATTATATACATATGTCGTGTTACATCTAACTAGTAGACATGTCAGTTATTAAAGACTAATTCTTGAGACAAATCGCATATGAACAAGTTAAATGAAGTAGTTCTTTGCTGATACAAAGCTGATCAGAACCCTGATGCTGTTTTAATTTCTCAAGCAAAAGGAAAAAAATCTTTTCTGTACTTCGCAGCAGTAATGTGAGGGTTATATTTTTTTATTGACATCAAATTGCCAGATATTACAGGTAAGGAAGACAAATAGTTCTCAGGACTCAATTAGCCTTGCAGTTAGGTAAATGTCTTGTCACAAATTATTCCTCAATATTTAGAGCATTCCCGTCTGCTATTCCTATCCAATCATTTTACCAGGACAAAACAAAACAAAACAAAACAAAACAAAAAAACTTATTAATCTTATAGGCAATGGAACCAAACACTTATTTTTCCTATCTAACCTGGCTTTTCTTTACATCTTGGCTTCTTTTTCTGATTTCTTTCTACAGGGTAGCCTAAAGCTTAAGATACCATGCAGATGCCCCATACACCCCTTTTAAATTCAGCTCCAAATCTCAGGCTCTGCATTTTGTTACCAAACCAAGATGCAGTTTTTTCATATACTATGGTTGTTGAAAGGCTAGCCCTTGAGAAAATGTATTGTCCCATTACTTCTGGTGTCTTTGTTTCTGTGCTTTAGAGAAAATCTTGGTTACTTTGTAGCAGTTTCACTGAAATATTTATCTTGAGATATTATCTGTGGAGAAAACTCAGGATGTAGCTTTCTCCATTTCATAGAATCACAGAATCACAGAATAGTTGATGTTGGAAGGGACCTCTGGAGGTCATCTGGTCCAACACCCTGCTCAAGCAAAAGGAAGGACACTTAGAGCAGGTGATCCAGGACCGTGTCCAGCTGGCTTTTAAAGATTTCCAAGAAGAGAGATTCTACAACCTCTCTGGACAAGCTACCACTGCTCAGTCGCTCACGCAGTAAAGTGTATCCTGATTCTCAGAGGGAATTTCCTGTGTTCCACCTTGTGCCCATTGCCTCTTGTCCTGGCACTGGGCACCACTAAGAGAACACGTGTCCATCTTCTTTGCGCCCTCCTGTCAGGTATTTATAGACTTTCATGAAATGCCCCCTGAATCTTCTCTTCTCTAAGCTGAACAGTCCCAACTCACCCAGCCTTTCCTTATCGGAGAGGTGCTCCAATGCCTTGATCATCTTGGTGACCCTACATTGGACTCTAAAGTTTGTCAATGTCTCTCTTGTACTGGGGGGTCCACAGCTGGACACAATACTCCAGGTATGACCTCACCAGATCATTAATGAAGATGTTAAACAGGACTGGACCCAGTGTTGACCCCTGGGTTACACTGCTAGTTACTGGCCTCCAATTAGATTTTCCACCACAGATCTCTGGGCCCAGCTTTTCAACCAGTTTTGGATTCACCTCACTGCTCATTCAGCCTGTACTTCAACAGGTTCTCTACGAGAGAACAGTGTCAAAGGCCTTCATACCCCCAGATGTTGTCCCCGGATGTTGTTCCAAAATATACCCCCCCCCTTTTTTTTTTTTTTTCCAAATCAGATTAGACTAAATAGGGTCTAATCAATACCTTTTACCTTTGCTGGCTATATGACTAGTTATATTAGAATTGCTGCCTAATATAATGAATTTTCTTAGGCAAAATCAAGAAGAGTTAATGATCTTTACTGTTAAACTTAAAGTAATGTTTAACTTCAGTGTGGCTTTACAGAAACAGTTTGTCATAGCATCCATTAGCTAGACTTCAGAAGAGCTTGAAGGAACTACTCTTACCATTATACTCTTAGTCTTTAAACTTCTTTTACCTGTTTTGTCAGCTGATTTCTAAAGTTTTCTTCAACTTAAAGCAGTAAGAACATCTCAACATCAGAATTTACCATCTTAACAAGATTGCATAAATCATGACATTGCCATAGTTATATTTTATTCTGATATTATTTTGCGCTGCATTGCCAACTAAAACAATAGTAGCAAACACCTAAAACATACCACACAGTTTAATTTGTTAATGTCAAATTTAATTTCTAAACCCCTCACTTTTTCTATTGAATTGCTGAGGAACTAAATTATCTCAAATCAATACTATATTTTCAAAAAGTATGGTTCTTTTATCTGCTTAAAAACAATCAATCAAACAAACAAACAAACAATGACAACAAACAACAAAAACAGTTTTAAATCCCACAACACTCCTAAATCCTCTTTTTTAGATCCCTGTCTCTGCATTTAAACATCTATTAAAGTGAATGATTTTTCTTTGGATAACTTCTTGCTATTCTTTTCAAAATTAGTCCACTACTTATTGTTTATGTATGGAAATTTGATGAAGAAAAAGTCTGTCATTGTATACTACTACTCCTTTTTAGCCAGCTTCCCTCCTGTTTTCTGTGGACTCATTCATATGTTGTATTAATCATCTAGATACCTTTGTGGTTACAGAGGTACAGTTCATTGGTGCAAATGCCTGTTAATGTAGTTTCAGCTGATGGCCTTTCAGTTACCAAGAAGATAAAATATCTGAAAGACTCTCTGTGGAGTCCTTTTAGTATATGAATTGCACACCCACAATTACATATTTAGTGCATATTTTTAGTATTGCTTAGCATGTTGAAATTGTTAACAGTAATGTTTTACTAGAGAGTGATTTCACTTTGTGAAAATAAACCAAAGGAAAGCCTGAGTTTTATATGAAACAGAGATTAATAGTCCTGAAAAAGGAAGACATTTTAGCAGAAGAATTTTAATAAATCATTGTAATTCTTTGTAGTTCTTTAGTCAGTTGCAGTGAGTTAGCTGGCTCTTACTTTATGCTTCATGATTTTCATCATGAAAGATGAAAATATGGGAGACATTGATATACTCCATTTTCACTTGAGGCACTTTCCATTTGACGTATTCACAGTCTTGGGCACGTGTTAGGAAGCTATACTTCACGATGCCCCTTGGACAAAGTGCAGCAACATGGTAAGCTTTACTTTCCTTTTGTTTATAAGAAAGTTCATATACACTGTAACAAATATTCATCCACTTGGGAAGTTTCTTCAAAGACAAGGGTCATATTCCTTACGAAGGTGTCACTTGCAGCTTGTTGTAGAATACTTCCAGCACAAACTTGCCCTGCCTTTCATGATGGTATGGTTCTTTCTTTCATTTATTTGTTTTTATTTTAAATCTCATTGTTGCATTTTTAAAAACTAATAGAGCATATAAGATGGTAATTGTTAAGCTCATTTTCACTGTTTTTCATTTTTATATTTAACAGAAGATCCCTTCCCTGAAAATATGGGTGCAGACCTAGCCTATAAAAATATGTTTAAATTTAAGTATTGTCTTAATTTTGCTGAAGGTAATGGGAACACTGACATACATAGGTAAGAATGAAGGGAAATGCCATGCAATTTCTTTAAGAGAAGAAATGTAGGCGCAGTTATCCCACATGTTGTCCTTGAGTGTAAAGGTGGTTTATGAAGGAAGTTCCTATCTTTAGCCACTCATTTCTCAGCTATGATCTGCCTTCCTCTCAATTTCTCTGACAAAACTCTGTCAAGGCATACTACAAACAACAAATTTCTGGATTTGAATTTTATGTTTGACCCACAGATTATTCAATGTTAGGATTATTTTAAACTTGCATTATTTCTATGAACTTTTTGCACTGTAGCCCCCTAAAACATTTATTTATTTATTTATTTATTTATTTATTTATTTATTTATTTATTTTTCACTACGAATGAAAATGTCAGGGGCATTTCACTTGTACTGCAGGGGCAGGAACAAATGGCTGTGTGTGAGGGATTAGCGTGTGTTATACTGGCTTTGCCACCAAATCAAACATATCATTCAGTGGAGCAAAGATATAGCATGAAATCTGTGTTGACAGCTATGGTTGCAGTTGTTGTTTCTTTCTGAGTTTTTATTCTAGATTCATCCACAGGGAGCAAATTTACTTGTTGTGAATTGTTCTAAGTGCCATGTAAAGCCCACTATTCATTGTATCATATGCAACTGCACACGTCCACATGCAGATGATACATATATATTTTAAATATTACACAGATTTCAGATTTTCTTCCATCTCTTTTTGTCTGCATCCGTATACCCTACCCTTCTCAATACTCAAGTTTAATGATCAGTGTCTTCTTTTTATCTCATGACAGCACACCAGGACAGTTAACTGTTCGATATGTTGCGGGGTTGGGAAGGGTTGCAATGGGGAAGAAGCTTCATAATGTTTCCATGGGACCATCCAACATCAGTCATTTGCAACACCAAAATTCCTTAGTGATATCTTTGCACTAAAAGTTCTTCAACTAAAGGTACTGCTGATGAAAAGAATGTATGCCACTGTTGAAGTGGGATTGGAAACTTTATGACCATATTTTCAAACTAAATTCTGTAAGAGCACAAATTTAACTGAGTGTTTATATTGAGAAGGCAAAACACAATGAAAGTGAAATCAAGGAATATATGTTTGTTTTATGGCTGGAACGACAGGTTGAATCATTATTACATTACCATAAAGTATGCTAGGCATAAATCACTTACCTTTATTCTTCCTCTAGAACAAAAAAGGTCTTTAAAGAGAACCTGTACAGATAGACAGTCACCTATCTAAAGACGGGTAATGCAGACAGAAAATAACTGAAGACATAAGTATGTGGTTTACGCATCAGTAAAAGCATTGTCAGAGATATAAATGTATCAGATATTAGCTTTCACAAAGATGTGTTTTCATCATTACATATCAGAGCTTTGAGAAATGGCATTTTGAATCCTGAAACAGCACTTTTCACTTTTTCACTTTGAGTTTTCATTTAAATATCCTTTAGGTAACCTAATGTTTTGTATTGCAGCCACCTGAGGCTTATGATCATTTATAAGGGAAATGAGGTGAAATTCATTTTTTTGAAGATGGTAGCAAATTGTTAAAATATGTCAAGAGCCACAACTCTGTCTTTTCTAAGCTTATAATACAGCCTTAAGTCACTAATTTTTTCTATTTTACAATGAAAGTTCAGAAAGCAATTAAACAATGGAAGACATGCTATGAAGTATGGTCACGTATTTCACAAATAATGTCTGGAGGAAAATGATGAAGAGGAAAAGAAGCCATACAACAGCTGTATTAGCTGTTATAGACTAAATGAGGGACAACATATGGCAAAGATTTTGCTGCTTTTATGACATGCAGAAGTACTTTATTTCCTAGCTATTTTTATTTTTTAACAAACTTCAAAATCAAAAGCTTAATGAAAAGCCTTACCTTTTCAACATGAAGAAAAGTTGTTAAACAGGAGTTTAAGTAAAACTGAAAAGATCTAGCAGTTGTTTAGTTTTATAAAACAGCTTGCTCAACTATTCTAATTCAATGTGTCACATGAATTGCAGTTAAGTAACCATAGCTTATTTTGAAACACAAATTAATTATCTATTACAAGCATGGTATAGCTTATCTCTTTCAAAGTCTCATTAGTATGCAAATGACCCTAATTAGGTCACTGTCAGACAATATTTGTGGAGTCACTTTCCAAGGTTTAATGTGATGGTTTTAGTTCCTAAATATTTATAAACAGTTCTCCTAAAATCAGCTTTATTTAATAGGGATCATTCTTAAAGTCTCATTAGTTCAGTGAAATTAATCTTCGATGACAAAGAGGAAAAAAGTGTGTTTTTTTTTTTGTTTTTGTTTTTTGTTTTTTTCCTCCAGAAGATGATATCTTTCAATTTCTATGCACAGTATTAAAGTATTAGAGAAACAGTATTATATTTTTAATAGGAATTATACTTAAAAAGTCTTGCCATATAAAACTGGAAATGTTATGTTTGATCTGTTGTTTTTCATGTCTGCCTTAATAAAGAAGTGAAGACAAGAAACTGAAAGTTTTATGCATCATGAATAAAGGCTAGTGCACTGAAAACTAGGTACTTCAGATAAGAATTATTGTGTGCAGTCATAAATACTTATCCATAGCATTAAAGTACCTTTAGGGTACATTGATGACTTTTTAAAAATTATGCACAAGAGCTAGGGAAGACAGAATCAAAAACATATTTCTATCAAAGAACAAGAAAGGACCTTGGAAAATAGAATTTTGAAATGGATTTTTTCTTGTCCTTCTACATGTGCATATGTGTGTAGCAGAGAAAGAGAGAGAATTTTTTTTACAGTCCCCAAATCCTCTGGGTGTACCCTGATTTGGAATAAAGTTAAATTAATTTTGAATAACATCATGTAAAAGACAATTTTTCACCATCTGTACAACTCAAATTTAATGCTCTTCATGCATACATTCTAGCTATTCTTCAAACTGATAAAACTGACATCCTGGTACCAGAATTTGTGATTAGAAAGAAGTAAGGAAATAAACAAAGCTTAGCTATAAATTCGCTACTATTATGTGGAGTTTACTTACAGGTCTTATTTCAGATTCATTCTCCAATCAGTTTGGATTCAGTATAATCTGAGAATAAAATACTTATCCATCATATAGCTTGTCTGCATTTTCTACAGAGCTCAAAATAGGATAAGGCCCACAGATAGAGTATGTTTATTGAAGTAATAGTCAATAGTAATCAATTTCTCTCAACTTTCTAGACAATTTGAGAAAATTTGGTTAAAATGTCCTTCAAAGTAAAGTTTCATGGAGAAAAAAAGCATAAAAAATGCTGTTTGAAGGTGAATATTTTTCGACAGAAAGTTGAAAAACCTTGACTATAACTTATCAATCATTTAAATAATACCATCATGAAAAAAGTTATAGTCAGAAAAAGATAGTTACAGTTACATCATAATTTATATGATAATGTCTTGTTTTTCAGTAACTTAATTTTATTTTTCTTTTTAAGAATGAGCAGATAAAGAAAACCTACAAGAGCTTCCTGGTAGACAATTAGGTAGTTTTGATCACTCTGGACAAATGGTTACCTTTCCTTACTTTCCCTGTGCCTTGCATTGTACACCATATTAGTGTCATACTGCATACCATACAAAACCTGACCTGGCAGATGAAGGTTGCAGTAAGATGGCCAGCAAAGGCCAAGGGCTGACCAAACCTAACAGTAAAGATTGGAACCACAAGTAGGGAAGAGGCAGCCTTTATTGGTATCAGGGAAGAGAAACATGCATAAACAATTAGCTGTCTTGTCAGATGAGATGTCAAATGTCATCTAGCACATATGATAAAAGCATCTTTGCTTTAAAGTGTTTCACAGAGAAGTAGAAAATCCTGGTTTTATTATTTACTGTTTTACCCCAAAGGTCTACTAGTTATTATTATGAATGGTGAAAATCTTCTGAATAGCTTGTCACAATCACATAACTGTTGAGGTTTTTTTTTTTTTCTCTTTCTCTCTCTCTCTCTCTCTCTCTCTCTCTCTCTGTCTCTCCCTGCTCCTTCCCCCTCTCCCCTCAAAATAAGTAATGCTTGAGTGTTTCATTACCAGATGAATCTGTTCCTTTGAAAATAAAACCAAAGTTTAGGCAGCTAAATGAGAATTTAGCAATGCTGCATTTGTTCCATTTTCTAAAAAAAAAAAAATACAGTGCGGTCACTATGAATGAACAGTCTGTCATTGAAGTTGTGAGTCCAAAGGGAAGAGCTTAAAGGATTAACTCAGAAGGAAATTTAATCTTAAAACCCTTCTTGAAGTCTTACATTAAGTCCCCCTCAAAAACAGAATGAAATATACAAGCAAAGAAACCATAAATAAGATGTGGACAGCAGAACAACTTTACTTCACTGTTGTCTCTAACTAGACTGTCATATTATTTTTGATTTTTGTGCCAGGAAAGAGATTTTTTTTTTTAATTAAATTTTTAATTTTAATTAAATTTGTAATTTTAATTAACTCTGGGATCCAGCATCCCCTGATAATGTGTAGCATATAGAAATATCTGTGTGATACATCTACAAAATCTGTAGAATTACAGGCCAGTAAGTCTCACATCTTTGCCTGGCAAGTTCATGGAGCAAATACTCCTGGAAATTTTGCTAAGGCACATGGAAAATGATGTCATTTGTGACAGCTAACATGGCTTCACTAAGAGCAGATCATGTCTGAAAAATCTGGTGGCCTTTTACAATGGGGTTACAACATTGGTGGATAGGGGAAGAGCACTTGACATCACCTACCTGGACTTGTGCAAAGCATTTGACACTGTCTCCCATGATATCCTTGTCTCTACATTGGAGAGACATGAATTTGATGGATGGATCACTTGGTGGGTAAAGAACTGTCTGGATGGTCACACTCAAAGAGTTGCAGTCAATGACTCAATGTCCAAGTTGAGATCAGTGATGAGTGGTGTTCCTCAGGGGTTGGTACCGGGACTGGCACTGTTTAACATCTTTCTTGGTGACATAGAGAATGAGATGAAGTGCAGCCTCAGCAGGTTTGCTCATAATACCAATCTGTGCGGTGTGGTTGACACATTGGAGGGAAGAGATGCCAACTAGAGGGACCTGCAAGGACTTGGGGGTGCTGTTTGGTGAGAAACTCAACATGAGTCAGCAATGTGCACTTGTAGCCCAGAAAGCCAACTGTGTCCTGGGCTGCATCATAAGAAGCTTGGCTAGCAGGTTGAGGGAGGTAATTCCCCGCCTTTACTCTGCTCTGGTGAGACCCCACCTAGAGAACTGCATTCAGCTCTGTCAGCCTGTATTGGGTTTAAGTGGCAATGTTTTGGTAGTGGGGGACTGCAGGGATGGCCTCTGTGAGAATCCAGAAAGTGCCCCATGTTAGATAAGGGCCAGTTTCAGCCCTAATAAGTGACATTGTTTGGACCTCTGCGAGAGCAAATTTAAGTGACAAACAAACAAACAAACAAACAAAAAGCCTGTTGTGCAACAGCAGCTGTAAGAGTGAGGAATGAGAAACAGCTCTGCAGACTCCAAGGTCAGTGAAGAAGATTGGGAGGAGGTGTTCCAGGCACCAGAGCTGAAGTTCCCCCGCAGCCTGTGGAGAGGCCCTTGGTGGAGCAGGTTGTCCCCATGCGGCCCATGGTGTGCCACAGTGGAACAGATTTCTACAGAATCACAGAATCACAGAATCTTCTAGGTTGGAAGAGACCTCCGAAATCACCTAGTCCAGCCTCTGACCTAACACTAACAAGTCCTCCACTAAACCATAACACTAAGCTCTAAATCTAAACTTCTTTTAAAGACCTTCAGGGATGGTGACTCAACCACTTCCCTGGGCAGCCTATTCCAATGCCTTACAACCCTTTCCGTAAAGAAATTCTTCCTAATATCCAACCTAAACCTCCCCTGGCGCAACTTTAGCCCATTCCCCCTTGTCCTGTCACCAGGCATGTGGGAGAATAGACCAACCCCCACCTCGCTACAGCCTCCTTTAAGGTACCTGTAGAATGCGATAAGGTCAGCCCTGAGCCTCCTCATCTCCAAACTGAACAATCCCAGCTCCCTCAGCTGCTCCTCGTAAGACTTGTTCTCCAGACCCCTCACCAGCTTTGTTGCCCTTCTCTGGACTCGCTCAAGCACCTTGATGTCCTTCTTGTAGTGAGGGGCCCAAAACTGAACACAGTACTCGATGTGCGGCCTCACCAGAGCTGAGTATGGGGGGACAATCATTTCCCTAGCCCTATTGGCCACACTGTTTCTTATGTAAGCCAGGATGCTGTTGGCCTTCTTGGCCACCTGAGCACACTGCTGGCTCATATTCAGCCGACTATCAACCAATACTCCCAGGTCCTTCTCTGCCAGGCAGGTTTCTAACCACTCATCTCCCAGCCTGTAGCGCTGCTTGGGGTTGTTGTGCCCCAGGTGCAGGACCCGGCACTTGGCCTTGTTGAACTTCATAGAGTTGGCCTCAGCCCATCAGTCCAGCCTATCCAGATCCTCCTGCAGAGCCTTCCTACCCTCGAGCAGATCGACACACGCACCTAACTCGGTGTCATCTGCAAACTTACTGAGGTTGCACTCGATCCCCCAAATTCAGATCATCGATAGATATTAAAGAGAACTGGCCCCAGTACTGAGCCCTGGGGAACGCCACTAGTGACCGGCCTCCAACTGGATTTAACTCCATTCACCACGACTCTTTGGGCCCAGCTACCCAGACAGTTTCTAACCCAACGAAGCGTACACCAGTCCAAGTCAAGAGCAGCCAGTTTCTCGAGGAGAATGCTGTGGGAAATGGTGTCAAAAGCCTTACTGAAGTCGAGGTAGACCACATCCACAGCCTTTCCCTCATCCACTAAGCGTTTTGCTTTGTCATAGAAGGAGATCAGGTTCGTCAAGCAGGACCTGCCTTTCATAAACCCATGCTGACTGGGCCTGATCACCTGGTTGCCCTGCAAGTGTCGCGTGATGACATTCAAGATAATCTGCTCCATGAGCTTCCCTGGCACTGAGGTCAAACTAACAGGCCTATAGTTCCTCGGGTCTACCCTCCGGCCCTTCTTGTAGATGGGCGTCACGTTTGGTAGCTGCCAGTCGACTGGGTCCTCCCCTGATAGCCAGGACTGCCGATAAATGATTTAAAGTAGCTTGGCCAGCTCCTCCGCCAGTTCTCTCAGTACCCTCGGGTGGATCCTATCCTGCCCCATTGACTTGCATACATCCAAGTGCTGTAGCAGGTCGCCAACCATTTCCTCGTGGGCCACATTCTGCTCCCCATCCCCTTCCACCAGCTCAGGGTAAGGGGTATCCAGAGAACAACTGGTTTTGCCGCTAAAGACTGAGGCAAAAAGGGCATTAAGCACCTCAACCTTTTCCTCATCTCTTGTCACTAAGTTTCCCCCCGCATCCAGTAAAGGATGGAGATTCTCCTTAGTCCTCCTTTTTGTGCTGATGTATTTATAAAAACATTTTCTGTTGTCTTTAATGGCAGTAGCCAGATTGAGCTCCAGATAAGCTTTGGCCTTCCTAATTTGCCCCTACACATCGTTACAACATCCTTATAATCCTTCTGAGTGGCCTGTCCTCTTTTCCAAAGATCATAAATCCTGTTTTCCTGTACTGCAGCTCATGGAGAGGAGCCCACGCAGGAACAGGTGATCAGTGAGGAGCTGCAGCCTTTGGGGAACGCATATTGGACCGGTTTGCTCCTGACAGATGGACCCCATGGCATGGACTCATCCATTTGGAGCAGTTCTTGAAGAGCTGCGGCCTGTGGGAACCCACATAGGATCAGTTCAGGAAGACTGTATCCCGTGGGAGGCACCCCACATTGCAGCAAAGGAAGAGAGTGACTGTGAAAGAGTGGCAGAGACAGTGTTACAAACTGACCACAATTACCATTCCCCTGTTACCCCGAACCACTCAGGGGGAGGTGGTGGAAGAGGGTGAATGGAGAGCAGGTGCATTTAGTTTTTTGTTTGCTTGTTTCTCACTGTTCTAGCTTTTTAGTAATAGAGAATAAATTACATTAATCTCCCTATTTTGAGTCTCTTTTGCCCATTACAATAACTGTTGAGTAATCTCCCAGTCCTTATCTCAAACCTTGAGCCCTGTTCATTGTATTTTCTCCCCCGTTTCCTTTGAGAAGAGGGAATGAGAGAGTGGCTATGGTGGAGATCACCTGCACAGCTGAGTAAAACCACCACAGTCCCTCAACAAAAGAAAGACATTGATGTATTAGCATAAGCCCGGAGGAGAGCCACAAGAATGATCAGAGGGTTGGAACACCTCTCCTGTGAGGACAGACTGAGGGAGTTGGGGACTTGAAAGAAAGCTATAATCTCTACTTCTGTGTCAGAAAATTTATACTGTTTATATTGTTAAAAAAAGTGAATTCAAGGATATAAAACATTTTAATACACACATAACTCCATATACAAAGGAAGAAAAAAAATCCATAAATAATATAGTCTAACTAAGATAATGATTCGTTGTCATTGGAAACAATTAGTTCAAATTATATACACATTGTAGCAAAATTTTAGCTTTATTATTTATTTCCATTTTCAGAGCATCCAAAATCTGTAATCACAGCTGCGACCCTAATTATTCTTTATTGAAATAAATAAATAAATAAATAAATCCTTTCCTCCCACTTCCCCATCCTGTCCTCTCCACTCAAATTTACAAACTGTAGGATTTCAAAAGTGATGAGAATGTTGAGAAGAAATATCACCTAACCCATAGGTGGACTTTATTTGTACAAACATCTGTGGACTTTTTTCTTAACCTTGTGATGTCTCTAGTTTCAAATCTGTAGTGAATTACACATCTATTTCATTGATTATTTGGCTTTTAAATATTCCTACACATTATAAGGTAAAGTTGAAGAAAATTAACTCCAAGCAGATAGTTAATTAACATGGGGTTAACCAATATCACCCTTCATGTTATCATTGCTCATCCATGGTGTCTGTGTGAGAAACAGTGTGTTTCTAATCAGTTCTTTAGACACGTATTTTATTCAGAATCATAGAAGCATGGAATCATTTAGGTTGGAAAAAAACGCTTAAAATCATCAAGTCCTGCCATCACCTGATACTACCAAGTTAATCACTAAACCCTGTTCCTAAGCACTACAACCACATGTCTCTTAAAGACCTTCAGGGATGGTGAATCTATCCCTTCCCTGTTCTAATGCCTAACTACCTTTTTTAAGAACTTCTTCCTGACACATAATCTAAACAACCCTGGGTGCAACTTGAAGCGATTTCCTTATATCCTAACCTTAAAAACAAACTTCCATATTTTCAGAGGATAAGCTTGTGTACAAAATCACAGAATCACAGAATAGTTGAGGTTGGAAGGGACCTCCAGAGATCATCTAGTCCAACCTCCCAGCTCAACCAGGGTCACCTAGAGCATGTTACAAAAGATCGCATCCAGGCAGGTTTTGAATATCTCCAAATAATGAGACCCTGCAACCTCTCTGGGCAGTCTGTTCCAGTGCTCTGTCACCCAAACTGTACAGAAATTCTTCCACATATGACAATGAAACCTCCTGTGGTTCAATTTATGAAACCTCCCATGGTTCAATTTATACTCATTACCCCTTGTCCTATCACTGTCCACCACTTAGAAGAGTTTGGCCCAATCCTCTTTACATTGTCCCCTCAGGTATTTGTAGAGGTTGGATGGATCCCCTCTCAATCTCCTCTTCTCTATGCTAAACAGGCCCAGCTCACTTAGTTTTTCCTCATAGGACAAGGTGTTCCAATCCCTTAATCATCTTCATGGCTCTACGTTAGACCCTCTCTAGAAGTTTTACATCCCTCTTTTACCGGGGAGCCCAGAACTGCGCACAGGTGTGGCCTCACCAGTGCTAGGGAAAGGATCACCTCTCTGGACCTGCTGTCCACACTCTTCTTGATGTAGGCTAGGATCCCACTGGCCTAGGATCCCACTGACCCTGCAATTGCCCTTGTTGAACCTCATGAGGCTCCTCTCTGTCCAACTCTCCAGCCTGTCCAGGTCCCTCTGAATGGCTGCACAGGCCTCTGGTGTGTCAGTCACTTCGCCAAGCTTTGTATCATCCGCAAACTTGAAGAGGGTGCACTTTGTCCCTTCATCTAGGTCACTGATGAGTAAGTGAGATAGCACTGGACCCAGTACTGACCCCTGGGGGACACCACTGGCCACAGGCCTCCAACTAGACTCGGCACTGTTGAGCACAACCCTCTGAGTTCTTCCATCCAGACAGTTCTCAATCCACCCCACTGTCCACTCAAGGATTCCACACTTGTGGGTCTTGCCCATGAGGATGTTATGGGAGACAGTGTTGAAAGCCTTGCTGAAGTCAAGGTAGACAACATCCACTGCTCTCCCCTCATCCATCCAGCTAGCCATCTCATTATGGAAGGTTATCAGGTTGGTAAAACACGACTTCCCCTTGATGAATCCATGTTGACTGCTTCTGATCACCTTCTTTTCCTTCACGTGCTTAGAGATGGCCTCAAGGATGAGCTGCTTCATCACCTTTCCAGGGACAGAGGTGAGGCTGACTGGCCTGTAGTTTCCCGTGTCTTCCTTCTTGCCCTTCTTGAAGACTGGAGTCTTCCAGTCTGAGGACTGTTGGCTTTCCTTTTCTGGAATACTTCCAACTGAGGACTGTTGGCTTTCTTCTAGTCCTCAGGCACCTCTCCCATTCTCCAAGACTTTTCAAAGATGGTAGAGAGTGATTTAGCAATAGGGCCCACAAGTTCCCTCAGCATACTCAGGTGCATCTCATTGGGGTGCATATGTGCCTATCTTGACTAAATAACCTCTAACCCAATCCTCTTCAACCAGGGGAAAGTCTTCTTGTCTCCAGATTTTCTCTGTTGTTTCCGGGCTCGGTAGTACATGTGGGCTAGCCTTAGCAGTGAAGACTGAAGCAAAGAAGGTATTCAGTAACTCCACCTTCTTTGTATCTGCTGTCACCAAGGCACCTGTCTCATTTAGCAGTGCACCCACATTTTCTTTCGTCTTCCTTTTGCTGCTGATGTATTTGAAGAAGCCCTTCTTGCTATCCTTGATGCCTGTTGCTAAATTTAACTGGGACTTGGCCTTCTTCATTGCATCCCTGTGTTGTCTGACAATGTTCCTATATTCCACCTGAGTGGTCTGTCCCTTCTTCCACATTGTGTATGCTTTCTTCTTCTGTTTAAGTTTTTGCAAGAGCTCCTTGCCCACCCACGCAGGTCTCCTGTCCCCCTTGCTCAACTTCTTTCTCATAGGGATGCACTAATCCTGAGCTTGGAGGAAGTGGTGCTTGAATATTAACCAGTTTGCCTGGACCCCCTTTCCCTCTAGGGCCCCATTCCAGGGGATTCCTCCAGTTAGGTCCTCCAATTAGGTTTAGCTTATACTTAACACCATTTCCTCCTATTCTCCTTAAATTTTGAGCAATGTTTTGCTTCCAAATTCACTAGCATGCAGGCAGCAATAAAATCAACCTAAATTAATGGGTATATGAAGAAGAAATTCTCTCTCCCAAGGACAACAATATACCCCAAAGCAGTAAAGGACCTGTGTTCAACAGTTTTAGTAAATTAAACAGCCTTATTAGAACCATAGAAACTGTGTTATTGTTGAATATGAATATGTACAACAAAAGCCATCATGGAATGTTATTAATATACAACTCAGGAAAGGTTAATTCCTTCCCAAAACTCAGACAATCTCAGAAATCTTTTAGCCTTAGTGATGCAGTAGAAGCTGTAAACTCTAACACGAACTGTTCTGATTGAGGTACTAATTGTACCATAACTGTGTCCTGAATATTCCATTAATTTCTTTATTGGAAGACTCTCAATGTCAGAATGACTTTGCAGAAGTTTTAATCTGTAGAGGATTCCGATCTAGGCTGCTGCTGAAATATTCACTGACTGACTACTGTAGTAATATGACACATTGTATAGTAGTTGTATAGCAATATATGTCACATTGGATCATTCAAAAGTTAAAAGAGTAGGAGCTCAAATTGACATCCCACATAATTGGAAAAATATGTGTCTTTTCCCATTACTTTTTTTTTTTTTTTAATAACTATATTTTGAAGTATTCTGTAGAAGCCAACAAATTCAAGTTATATTGAGAACTCCTGAAAGGCATGTGACTATTTGTGTTTTTGTGATGGAGCATTCTTGAAAGATAAGAAAGAATAATATGGAGTTCTTGGAAAACAGACTAGAATTTACAAAACTCTGGAATGAAATTCTTATATAAAAACCTTTCAGGAAAAATAAAAAGGACTTGAAGATTGTTGTTTCAGTGAAATCATCACAAGATGAAAATATCTGGGTAGCATATGTATAAAAACATGTCAGCATCGTTACTTAACCTAATTCCTCAGCCAAGCAGTGTTTTCTAAAATATAAAGTAGCTGTAGATATCACAAAAAAATAAAAAATAAAAAAAAATTTGGCAATACAGTTGACCAAATCTTTAACAATGTTCAGCAGGAACTACCCCGCCACAGTAACATGGATTTACAGCAACATGGATTTATCAGGATACATGGAGAGCTTTCAAGATTCATAATAGATCTTCCTCTCTCCTCTACTCCTTGTCATCTATGCCATCTGCACTCCAGATGATGTAATTTGGTATCTGTGGCTTTGCAACTCCGCTCTTCATCCTGTTTTGTTCTTGTATATAATAGGTTTTCAGCAGTGGAAGTATCTACACATCCCCTGGAATACTTCATAATTCATATAAACTATGACTTTTTTTTCTTTTTCCTAGTGAATATAGCCATATTTTTCATTCTGTGGAAAATAAACAAACAAACAAACAAACAAATAAATAAATAAATAAAAACCTTCCTCGAAGCCTCTCAATGCTTTTAGCCTTTATGATGATGAGATTCAATAAGCTAATTATCAGTGAATGTGTGTGTGTGTGTGTGGGGGGGGGGGTTGTTTCATGCCTGGATTTGCTAAATTTTATGCTCAATTAGCATAACATTTACATTTTACTATAGGAAAGAGAAAAATCTGACCAGGGTAGATGAAACACTGCCAACAATGAAGACCTTTATTTAGATGAAACAAAAATAAAAGAGGCAAACAAACAAACAAAAACTGTCAACATTTCAGATTATTTATTATTGTTATTATTATTATCATAATTATTCTCAAGTATCCCATTTGTCTTCTTTAAATATGTTATCAATAAGTAGCTAGAACTTTATAATTTAATATGAAGGTCCCATAAAATAAAATTGAGATTCTCTTCTTGAGCTATTAGATAGACTATTTGTTCTTCTTGGCAAATGAACAGCTACTGAATAAGAAATTCTCTCATGGTTAATTGCTAGAAATTCCATTATTCCGACAACTGAATTACAATTAAGCACTCATTCAGCAAATAAGCAGTCATTCTTAAATTATCTTCAGTAGGCCCACTATACTTTGTAAAATATATGATATTTTCAAACCCAAAGATGATATGATGATTTGGCTAAAATTATTTAATACAGGACTTGAAAGCCAGCTTACAGAAACATCTGTCATCTGATGATATAAAAAGGTATTACTGAAATGAATGCAAGGTTTTCATATGATTTTTTAAAATAGATATTTCTTGAAAAATACCATAAATGAAAATTGATTTCATTTAACTTCTATGATTCTAACAGGCAATCCAAGTACATTGTACAACTTTCTTTTATTTTTATTATTTTTCCTTATATATATATATATATTTAAAGGGGAAGAAGAGGAAAAAAGAGACAAATAATTTTGTTTTGGACAAAGGTTATGTATTAGATGAAATACAGCAAAGAATTTGTCACTAGACTTTTTGTTTTCTGAAATTATGAGTAAAGGTATTTCTACAGTATGGCATCTTTGGAATTGAACGTACCAGATTAAATGAAGTGTTTTAAACCATGCAGATAGATATTTTTTTATATCCAAACGTTGATTTCCTTTCTAGAATTTTCAGTATATTAAAAATGCAATGTAATAAATTTATTTAATGATTATAATGTTGAATTTCCCAAAAGAAAAAAAAAAAAGAGAGAGAGAGAGAAAAAGAGAAAGAGATTACAGTGAGATATGCTTTATTTGACATATTCTCCCTATGGAACAATTAATTTGGGGAATTTAATGGAGTTTTTCCCTAACTGATAGAGCTGTGCAATGTTTCTTCATTCTTCTATTAAAATATTCTAATTAAATCAGTCATCGTAGTCCCATCTGTTATATACTGCTCTCATGTGGGGTGGCTTCTGGATTCTCTCCAGGGCAGCCACTGTATTTAGCTCTCTTCATGGCTGGTTGGATGTCAGACACAGCAGAATCTTGTTCTCAGTTAGAAATTACTGCTAAAATTCATTTTGCTGTTACATCACACACGAAAGAAACCCCAGGACAATCTGCCCATCCTTAAAAGCCGTAGCTTGACAGGACAAAATGAATCATATCTCCCTGTTTCTTTCTGTGGTGCTGGATTTTATTTATTTATTTATTTATTTATTTATTTATTTTTTTTGACAAGGAAGGAGAGATGCATGTTGGAGAAAAGGAGCTACCTAATTAGCTATTAAACACTGTTCTCCTTCTTGTCAAAAAAGAAGCTGCTTTATAATTATGGCTGTAGGTATTATTTATCAAAAGGATGTTAACTGACTAGATTATTTCTGGTGCTACATGGGCAACTGAAATCAAACACACTTGCAAATCTACACAAATTCATCAGAAAGCTGGCTGTCACCAGCCCAGATGCTTTGGACAGAACCCTGGTTCCACTAACATCTCTGAATTTTATACTGACTTAGGCATGGCCAGGATTTCTGTCTACAAAGATAATCTATATGCTTCCATCAACCTGTCTTAAACTAAGTATGTTTCATTCACTCTCTTGAATAAATGATCTTCATGTTGCTCAAGGTTAAATTTGTTTAAATTAGATCAGATTTGATTACTCCATTTCAGGAAGGACGTTGCAACACCTTAGCTAACCATACAGCCATGGTTGAAGAGACATTTTAAAGTGGAAAGATTTATTATGTTTATTTTGTTAAGTCAGTAGTTTATATTATATGTCAGTAAAATTTGGGGTAAATATGTTGAGTCATAAATAAAAACCAAACTGCTAGGTTACCCGAACTATCATCTCTCAGGTTTTCTTTTTTTTTTTTTAAACTCCCAAACAACTTTCTGTATATAGTTGCATAAATAGAATATCAATACTTGTCAAAACATGGAATGTAACAACTCTGAACTGCTATGGATAGCTTCTGTAAATAATCACTCTTTTGCAGGAGACATGGGGTATGAGAAGCTTCGTGCAGGAGCTTTGCACAGTATAACCCTACATAGCAGTCACATGCTGCAGCAGAACTGGGTATCGCAGGCGGCAGGCACTTTTCTTCATTGAAGCCACTCGAGGCACCAGCCAGGACCCAGCAGCCCTTGAGCGTGGGTGGAGCCAGAAGCACCCCCACCATGGGTGGTCAAGGGACCGTGAGCATGGCGGACAGGGCAGGCAGTCAGGGCGTGGTGCAGCAGTTTGTGAGGCAGGGCATGCAGGGAGGGTGAAGTATCCCTCACCACTTTGGAGACTGTCTCACCTACTGGCTACCCCCCATACAAGAAACCCAGCCATGGTCACCACCAGGCGGTAAGCGCTCGCCAAAGCGCTTGCCAAAAAGACTGTGGCAACCCAGACCAAGTGCCTTCCTGAAGATGCGTCTGTTCAGGTCTCTGGCTGCAGGGAGTGCCTGAGCCTGTTGCTACCCTGGAGGGTCACAGAGACACTGCCTGCATGAGGTGTGAGTAGGTGGAAGATCTGATCAGCCTGTTGGTAGAGCTTGAGGAGGAGGTGGAGAGATTAAGGATCATCAGGAAGTGTGAGCAAGAGTTAGACTGGTGGAGTCACTCCCTGCCATGCCTGAGAGGAAGGCATGGGGGTGACACACCCCAAATAGTGTTGGACCCCCTGCCCTGTCGCTGTCAGGCAGAGGGAGGGGACCTAAGAAATGGAGAGGAATGGAAACAGGTCTCTGCTCGGTGTCACAGGTGAGTCCCCTTCCTACCTGCCTCGCCTCCCCAGATGCCCTTACACTATTGGTTTGAGGCCCTGGAGCTTGAGGGACAGGGTGGTGAGGATGTGGGGGAAGGTCCGTACAGGATGCTTTCTAGGGCAAGGAAGTCGACTCCATGGCTCAAGACTTCCTCCACCAAGAAGGCAAGAAGGGTAATGGTTGTAGATGACTCCCCTTTGAGGGGAACAGAGGGCCCCATGTGTCAGCCGGACCCTACCCATAGGGAAGTCTGCTGCCTCCCTGAGGCCCAGGTCAGGGACATTACCAGGAAACTTCCTAAACTTGTTTGCCCCTCTGATTATTACCCCTTAGTGATAGTTTGGGCTGGCTGTGATGAAATTGCTGAGAGAAGCCTGAAGGCTATCAAAAGGGGCTTCAGAGCGTTGGGGCGGTTAGTGGATGGAGAGGGTGCACAGGCAGTGTTTTCCTCTATCCCCTCAGTGGTGAGGAGTGATACTGAGCAGACCTGGAAGGCCCAGCTGATTAATACATGGCTGAGAGGCTTGTGATGTTGCAGGATTTTTTTTTTTTTTTTTTTTTTGATCCTGGCGCAGTTTGCTTGGCATCTGACCTGATGGCTGCCAATGGGTCCCACCTGTCTCAAAGGGGTAAACAGATCCTAACCCAGGAGTTGGCAGGGCTCATGGAGAGGGCTTTAAACTAGTTTTGAAGGGGAATGGGGATGAAATGAGACTCAGTAGAGATGAGCCTGGGGGAGAAATGCCAGGGTTGAGGGTGAGGGCAGCGGTGCAGCTGAAGTGCATCTACACCAATGCACACAGCATGGGCAACAAAAAGGAGGAGGTGGAAGCCATTCTGGCAGGAAAATTTTGATTTAGTTTCCATCACTGAGACGTCGTGGGACCACTCCCACAACTGGAATGCTGCAATGGATGGCTATAAGCTCTTCAGAAGGAACAGGCAAATAAGGAGGGGAGGTGGCATGTCTCTCTATATTAGAGAGTGTTTTGATGTTGTTGAACTCAGGGTTGGGAATGATAAGGTAGAATCCATGTGGATAAGGACCAGGGGGTTGGCCAACAAGCTGGACATCCTGGTGGGGTTCTGTTATAGACTGCCAAGCCATGGTGAATAGATTGATGAGGCATTCTATAAGCAGCTGGTGGAAGGCATTCAATCGCCAGCACTTATGGGGGACTTTAACTTCCTGGACATATATGCTGGAAATGCAACTCAGGGAGAGTACAAAGAAATTGCCAGCATATGCAGAGAGAGAATCAGGAAGGCTAAAGCCCAGTATGAGCTCAACCTGGCCACTATGGTTAAGGATAGCAAAAAATGTTTTTACAAATATATTAACAGCAAGAGAAGGGCCAAGGAGAATCTCCATTCTTTACTGGATGCAGGTGGGAACATGACTGTGGTGGTTTTACCGTGCTAGGCAGCTGAACACCACAACCGCTCTCTCACTCCCCCTCCTTAGATGAGGAGGGGAAGAAGTAAAGGAAAGAACAACTCACAGGTTGAGATAAGGATGATTTAATTAAAGGAAAAAAATAATTATTAAGGAAAGATTATTATTAGTTAAACAATTTAACTAAACAATTTAACTAAACAATTAACAATTTAACTAAAGGGGAAAAAGGAAAGGGGAAAAGGGAGGGGGAAAGGGAAAATTAAACAAAACAAGTAAAGGCTATGTGGAAGTGCAGAGGAAAGAAATTACTCTCTACTTCTCACAAATGAGCGATGCTTGACCACGTCCTTGAAGCAGGGCCTCAACGCACGTAGCCGGTGTTCGGGAGGAGGACAGACGTTTTCACAACGAGAGCTCACCCCTCCCCTCTTCCTCCTTTTTCCACCTTTTATTGCTGAGTGTGACATCATATGGTATGGAATATCCCTTTGGTTGGTTTAGGTCAGCTGCCCTGGTGATGTTTCTTTTCTCACATCTTTGCCCACCCCTAGGGGAGTTAGAGATAGTCCTGATGCTGTGCCAGCACTACTCAGCAGCAGACACAACACTGGTGTGATACCATTGCTGTTTTAGCTATGAGTGCAGAGCACAGCACTGTATGGGCTGCTGCAGGGAAAGTTAACATCCCAGCCCAACCCAGTACAATGACTACTGAGGATAAGGAAAAGGCTGAGGTTCTTAATGCCTTCTTTGCATCTGTCTTTGCTAGCCAGACCACTTATCCTTGGAGTACTGATCCTCCCAACCTGGAAATCTGGAACAGGGAGCAGAAGAAACCCCCCACAGTACAGGTGGAAACATTTAAGAGACCTTCTGCTCCACCTGGGTTGTCACAAGTCCATGGGGCCAGATGGGATCCACCTGAGGGCACTGAGGAAGTTGGCAGATGTGATTGCTGGGCCGCTTTCCATCATCTATCAGCAGTCATGGACATACAGAGAGGTCCCAGATGACTGGAGACTTGCTAATGTGATGCCCATCTATAAGAAGGGTTGTAAGGAGGACCTGGGTAATTACAGGCCTGTCAGCCTGTCCTCAGTGCCAGGAAAGGTGATGGACCATGTCATCTTGAATGCAGTCACGCAGCATGTGTGGGATCAAGCCCAGTCAGCATGGGCTCATGAAAGACAAGTCCTGCCTGACCAACCTCATCTCCTGTGACTGGGTGACCCACCTGGTGGATGAGGGAAGCACTGTTGATGTAGTCTACCTAGACTTCAGTAAGGCCTTTGACACAGTCTCCCATAGTATTCTCCTTAAGAAACTGGTAGCTCATGGCTTGGACAAGTACACTCTTTGCTGGGTTAAAAACTGGCTGGATGGTCAGGCCCAGAAAGTAGTGGTGAATGGAGTGAAATCGAGCTGGCGACTGGTCACAAGTGGTATTCCCCAGGGGCTGGTGTTGGGGCCCATCCTCTTTAAAATCTTTATTGATGACTTGGATGGTGGAACTGAGTGCATCCTCAGTAAGTTTGCAGATGACACCAAGTTGGGGGGAAGCATCTGTCTGCCAGAGCATAGGAAGGCTCTGCAGAGCGACCTGGACATGATGGGTCAATTGGCAGAGGCCAAGGGGATGAGGTTCAACGTGGCTAAATGCTGGGTCCTGCACTTTGATCACAACAACCCAATGCAACACTACAGGCTTGGGGCAGAGTGTTCTAGAAAGCTCTGCAGAGGAAAAGGATCTGGGGGTGCTGACTGATGCTTGCCTGGACATGAACTGGCAGTGAGTCCAGGTGATCAAGAAGGCCAATGGCATCCTGGCTCGTGTCAGGCATAGTATAGCCAGCAGGACCAGGGAGGTGATCATCCCCTTGTATTTTGCTCTGGTGAGGCCGCACCTTGAGTACTGTGTTCAATTTTGGGCCCCTCACTAGAAGAAGGACATCAAGGCACTGGAACATGTCCAGAGAAAAGCTATGAAGCTGGTGGGGCCTGGAACATAGGTCCTTATGAGAAGCGGCTGAGGGAACTGGGGTTGTTTAGTCTGGAGAAGAGAAGGCTCAGGGGAGACCTTATTGCTCTCTACAACTACCTGAAAGGAAGTTGTGGGGAGCTGGGGTTCAGCAGCTCTTTTGCAGGTAACTAGTGATAGGACTAGAGAGAATGGCTTCAAGTTGCCCCATGGGAGGTTCAGGTTAGAAATTAGGAGACATTTCTTCTCAGAAAGAGTAGACAGGCTTTGGAACGGGTTGCCCAGGGAAGTGGTGGAGTCACTTAAACACCTGGGGGTGTTTAAGGAAAGGTTGGCCGTGGTGCTTAGGGACGTGGTTTAGTGGGTGACATTGGTAGTGGGGTGATGGTTGGACCAGATGATCTTGAAGGTCTTTTCCAACCTTAATTATTCTATTATACTATGAAAGGTTAATGGATAACAGGGTATATATAACAGAGTATAAGAGTATACATTAAACTTTCCATATTTTGTTATAGATCATAGATTTTTCTGGGTTATTGAATTTGAATGCTGGTTTCATTCCCTTGTCTTAATGAACTGCTGTTTTTATGTGCCTTTTATCAATTATCAGTATTATTATAACTTCATAATTAATGATTATTGATTAGTCTACAATTTTACTCTTGTGTTATTTTTTATTTTTATTTTATTTTATTTTTAATTGGCTTTACAGCTTCGGTAACTTCTGCTATAGATCAAAAGTCTTCACCTTTTTTTCAGCCAGATGGTACAGTTTCCATGTTCAGTAGGTGGTCCGCCTTTCAAAAGCCAGCTGGATGAGAAACACAGTAAGATGCAAATAGTAGGAAACAACATCTTCAGTACAAAGCCTTTATAAACATCAAGGCACCCACAAAAGACAGGAGGTGAAGTGGTAGGATAAACAAGAGACTTAAACCTGTAATATAAGTTGTGATATTTAATATAATTTTGGTAAGACAGAATATATGCATTGCTTTACAGCGTGCCATCAGCCCTCTTAACAGACTGCAAAAACTATTTCCCCAAGACAGCACTGAACAATAAAATAACATAAAGGTTATTTCATGATGAAAAATTGTTCCATTACTTAACTGACAGTTCATGGATTAAAAATTGGTGATGGAAAATATCTATTAAATCATTGACTCATTCTACTGCTATTGAAGACTTGATTGATAATTTATATATACCTACAGTGTACACTTGATTAGATGTGCTCATGAATTATCACTGATATTTTATATCCTGAGGTAGTAGAGCTTATCCTGAGGTTATTTTACCTACTTATCTCTATCTAGTTGTTTTTTCTTATTTTGATCTAGTTGCCTCTACTTCCTTCCACACCCATAATTGAATATCTTATTTTTTTTTCAGGCACTGAGAGTATGTATTTCATACATACTTTATTTATTTATTTATTTATTTATTTATTTTTAATACTGCCCTATCTGTGATTTAATTACGGAATCTTTCTCTCCTTCTTTTCCAGAATAACATTTTGTTATTTCCACAAAATCTGGATCAAATCCTAAATTCTCCTGTTCAGATGCTTGTATTTATTTCTGTACTGATCTGTATACAGTTGTGTACTGCTGCAAGAATGAAAAAGAGCAGTAAAAGACAACAGTGGTTCAGTATTATGACACTTCGTACAGAAAAAGATGACTGTAACCCATCATTTATTTAGTTCTTAAACAGGCATATAAAATATTCTGTGATTTGTTTGTTTGCTTTCCAAAACTCTATAGAAATAAAGGTATTCAGGAGGGCATCTTGGATTTTCCCAGCTACAGGGAAAATTAGCAATTTCTTGCCTGCAGCAAGAAAAAAGTTTTCCAAATGGGAACATGTTCTCACTATTAGTCCTAGAGGACTAAAGATAGGCAACATTAAAGTTGTAGCATTTTTATGTACAGAAGAGGTATCCATCATTTTAATAGATTGTTAAAATTCTCTTTGAACCTTGTTCCATGAAGCTCAAAACAGGTACTATATATTTAGCATCGCATACAAATGGAAAGTAATTCCAAATAAAAGCTCTGAGTAATATAAATTATTCAAAAATGTTTGTCATATGAAACATGCTGTAACTATATAAGGGGTTTATGTTGTTTTGTATTGTTTAGTTTTATTTCATTTTATTTTGCTTATGGAAGTGAAGTTTTAACTCTCCATTACCAAACAGAACATGTGCCTAGAAAAAGGAATTCCCTCTTTCTCTGATATAGCATCCCTGAAGTGACTTTTTTAGGGAGGACTTTTCAATCCAAGCTGAGCAGGCAAGGGAAGAAGAGAAACAGTGTGCCAAGCACAGGCAAGCCAAACCAAGCTGTTTTTTGTTTGTTTGTTTGTTTGTTTTTCCCCTTGAAAAAAGGAGCAGCAATGATGATGAATGCTAAAGGCAAGAAGGCAAGATACATTATTTTAACAGCTAGTTTCAGCAAGACAAACCAAAATGATATTAGCCTAGGTTTCATAAAGAGAGACCAGATTTGCACCGACTCTGTCTCCAGCTGAAGGCACTCGTTTACTGTTCTTCATTCACTAGCAATATATTGCTAGCAATCACTCTCTCAAGGGGTAACTAAAATTTAGGTGCACATTAGGTTCTAAAATTAGGTAGTCTGAGTTCTGCTCTTGTCTACCACATCACAATCTTGTACTCCACATATATTAACAACTGTAGAAAGGAGTGTGTTTGAAATGAATTTAAATATAAAACACATTAGAAAAACACAACACAGAAGTTGTTTATAAAAAAAAATAATAATTCATGGCTAATATACAAAATGTTGCTGCTGCTTTTCCTAACTGCAGTCAATTTTCAGTTGTTTGTTTAGTACGCATAGGAATATTTCCCAGTTGTTAATAACTACTGAGACACATTTTACTCAAAAGCTAAGACCCTTGTTTATCATTATTTAGTTAGCACCAATAAAAATCTTTTTTTCTGGAAAGTGAAATATTACATTTTTCCCTGTCTGCTCTCCTCTTGTTCATATAAGATGCATCTTTTTGGCTCTGGTGAGGCCACACGTCGAGTACTGTGTTCAGTTTTGGGCCCCTCACTACAAGAAGGACATCGAGGTGCTAGAGCGAGTCCAGAGAAGGGCAACAAAGCTGGTGAGGGGTCTGGAGAACAAGTCTTACGAGGAGCGGCTGAGGGAGCTGGGATTGTTCAGCCTGGAAAAGAGAAGGCTCAGGGGCGACCTTATCGCACTCTACAGGTAGCTTAAAGGAGGCTGTAGCGAGGTGGGGGTTGTTCTGTTCTCCCACATGCCTGGTGACAGGACAAGGGGGAATGGGCTAAAGTTGCGCCAGGGGAGGTTTAGGTTGGATATTAGGAAGAATTTCTTTACGGAAAGGGTTGTTAGGCATTGGAATAGGCTGCCCAGGGAAGTGGTTGAGTCACCATCCCTGGAGGTCTTTAAAAGAAGTTTAGATTTAGAGCTTAGTGATATGGTTTAGTGGAGGACTTGTTAGTGTTAGGTCAGAGGCTGGACTAGGTGATCTTGGAGGTCTCTTCCAACCTAGATGATTCTGTGATTCTATGTGATCTAAACCTGGCTTTGGTTGAGTAACAGCTCTGAGCTAAACACCTAACGGATACTCAGCACATGAATGTACTCAGAGCACCAGAGAATGTGAGGAATCTAGGTAACGTGAACAATGGAACAGTTCCAAGTAATGCCGACATCTCATGAAGAGTTCAGTAGCTAGTACGAAGCAGTCAGACAAGTATATAGGAAGTTGGTTTTTAGAGAGAGGGGAAAATGAGGAAAGGAGATCTATCATTTTTTAATAGATCAAGGAAGGTAGTCTGAACAGACAAGTCAACTAACTACAGAGATGAAAATATCCTTGTATTTATCCAGGTACATAACTATTATAGACAGTACACTGAAAAATCGAAGACGTGAATTTTTGGTACTATATTGAAAACAACTCTTAATGATACATTCTGAAGCACACTTAGGGTTTTAGTGAATAATTTTGTTTCATACTTTTTTTTTTTTAATTGAAAGTGGTTTTATTTTGAAAAGAGTTCCAAGGCCTCAAATGTAAACAACCAAAAGGGACAGAGCAGCAGGCAGGGAGAAAGAAAGAGAGAATAACCAAAAATAGACCAATAATGAAACTTGCACTTTTTTTCCTTCAGAATTTTTCAATTTCAAAAACAGACTGTATCAGAAGGAAAAAAAAAAAAAAAAGAAACATTAAGGAAATCTTAGGTCTCCTGATGTTTAGTAACAACTTATAATGCCTCCTGGATGCAATCTGCAACTTCTGTTGTTGTTATATTTTACTGATATCCTTCTTTTTTTTTTTTTTATTGCATTTTTTGTAAAAATAGTAACAAATATCAAGGTGTTTTACTTATAATTTCTACTATGTTTTAATTCCGTAGAATCATAGAATAGTTTGTGTTGGAAGAATAGTTTGTGGTGGATCCAAACACCTGACCTTGAACACTTCCAATGATGGGGTATCCACAATTTCTCTGGGTAACCTGTGCCAGTTCCTCACCTCCCTCACAGGGAAGAATTTCTTCCATATAACTAATTGAAACCTATTGGCTTTTAGTTTAAAGCCATTCCTCCTTGTCCTATCACTACACTCCCTGATAAAGAGTCGCTCCCTAGATTTTTTGTAGGCTCCCTTTAGGCATTGGGAGACTGCCATAAGGTCTCTGTGGAACCTTCTCTTTTCTAGGCTGAACAACCCCAACTCCCTCAGCCTGTCTTCATAGGAGAGGTGTTCCAACCCTCTGATCATTCTTGTGGCTCTCCTCTGGGCTTATGCTAATACATCAATGTCTTTCTTTTGTTGGGGGACTGTGGTGGTTTTACTCAGCTGTGCAGGTGATCTCCACCATAGCCACTCTCTCATTCCCTCTTCTCAAAGGAAACGAGGGAGAAAATACAATGAACAGGGCTCAAGGTTTGAGATAAGGACAGGGAGATTACTCAACAGTTATTGTAATGGGCAAAAGAGACTCAAAATAGGGAGATAAATGTAATTTATTCTCTATTACTAAAAAGCTAGAACAGTGAGAAACAAACAAGCAAACAAAAAACTAAATGCACCTGCTCTCCATTCACCCTCTTCCACCTCCTCCCCCTGAGTGGACAGTTTCTGGATTCACAGAATCACAGAACTGTAGGGGTTGGAAGGGACCTCAAGAGATCATCGGGTCCAACCCCCCCTGCCAAAGCAGGTTCCCTAGAGCAGGTTGCCCAGGTAGGCGTTCAGACGGGCCTTGAATATCTCCAGAGAAGGAGACTCAACAACCTCCCTGGGCAGCCTGTTCCAGTGCTCCGTCACCCTCACTGTGAAGTTCTTTCGCATGTTGGTATGGAACTTCCTGTGCTCCATTTTTTGACCGTTGCCCCTTGTCCTATCCCCACAAACCACTGAAATTGATAAGATGGCCTCTCAGTCTTCTCTTCTCAAGACTGAACAGACCCAGATCTCTCAGTCTTTCCTCACAGAGGAAAAGATTGTTTTCACAGAGGCCACCTGTGCAGTCCCCCACTACCAAAACATTGCCCCATAAACCCAATACAGGCTGACAGAGCTGAATGCAGTTCTCCAGGTAGGGTCTCATGAGAGCAGAGTAGAGGGGGAGAATTACCTCCCTCGACTTGCTGGCCAAGCTTCTTTTGATGCAGCCCAGGATATGGTTAGCTTTCTGGGCTACAAGTTCACATTGCTGACTCATGTTGAGTTTCTCATCAAACAACACCCCGAATCCTTCTCCTCAGGGCTGCTCTCAATCCATTCTCTGCCCAGCCCATATTGTGTTTGAGATTGCCCCAGCCTAGGTGCAGGACCTTGCACTTGGCCCTGCTGAACTTCATGAGTGGTCTTCACCTCTCAAGCCTGTCCAGGTTGCTTTGCATGGCATCCCTTCCCTCCAATGTGTCAGCAACACCACACAGATTGGTATCACTGTCCACACCACCAAGAAAGATGTTAAACAGCACCAGTCCCGGTACCAACCCCTGAGAACACCACCCATCACTGATCTTGACTTGGACATTGAGCCATTGACTGCAACTGTTTGACTGTGACCATCCAGCCAATTCCTTACCCACCGAGTGGTCCATCCATCAAATCCATGTCTCTCCAATTTAGAGGATATAGTGTAGAATGCTGTCAAATGCTTTGCACAAGTCCAGGTAGTTTTCCCTGTCTGCTTTTTCCAAATAACTTATAAATGTCCGTGGGAACACTCCAGTTGTTTGAGCTGCTCTGATTTCTCAACTATTCCGTTTATGTTACAGGTCTGAGACCACACTTGGAGTTCTGCTTCTTCCTGCTTTCCTCCCAGGGTATGTGCATTTATGGCCATATACTTGACACGGCTATCCTTGCATTCCTGTTTATTTTTCCTGAGGTCTTCTTGTTCCTTGTTCCCTTCATTCTACATCATTATTATGCATCCTAAACCTTTGACTACCTCTTCCTCAATGTTTTTTTCTTTTTTTTTTTTTTTCTTTTTTTTTTTTTTTTCCTTTCCTAGTTACCTAGTTGAAAGCTCTCCTCACCAGTATGGTCAGCCTGCTAGCAAAAATTCTCTTGCATCATTTTGTCAGGTAGATCTTGCTTCTCCCTAACTATTTTCAGTTTTCAGAGATTTTTTTGTGGTCACAAATAAACAAAGCTTTGTAACAGTTTGAGCTTCCCTAGCACCGGATTCAGACTGACAGGCCTGTAGTTTCCTGGATACTCCTTCCAGCCCATCTTGTAGGTGGACGTCACATTTGCTAGCCACCAGGTGACTGGGAGCTCCCCTGATAGCCAGGACTGCTGATAAATGATGGAAAGCAGCTTGGTAAGCACTTCAGCCAGCACCCTCAGCACCCTCAGGTGGATCCCATCTGGCCCCATGGACTTCCGTACATCTAAGTAGAACTGCAGGTTGCTAACCATTTCATTGTGGATTATGAGGGCTTCATTCTGCTCCCTGTCTCTATCTACCAGCTAAGGGGGATGAGTACCAGGAGAACAACTGGTCTTGCTTCTAAAGACTGAGACAAAGAAGGCATTAAGTACCTCAGATTTTTCCTTGTCTCTTGTCCCTGAGTTTCTCTCCACATCCAATAAAGAATGGATATTCTCCTTAGCCCTTCTTTTATTGTTTATGTATTTGTAAAAACGTTTTTATTGTCTTTAACAGCAATAGCCAGATTGAGCTCAAGTTGGTCTTTGAGCCTTCTAATTGTGTCCTTGCACAGCCTCTCAACATCTCTGTAGTCCTTCTGAGTGACTCGCTCCTTCTTCCAAAGTTAATAAACCCTCTTTTTCTTCCTGAGCTCTAGGCACAGCTAGAGCACAGTCCCTTGTGCCTTTGGTGCCACATGACTCTCCATACCCCGCCTCAACAGGGGCAGCAGACCAAGGGACCTTGCTAGCACACTGTCCTTTAACCATTGTCATGCTACCCTCAGGCTTGTCTCTTTCAAACCTGGTTTTATCCCTTTGCGCCTTCAAATCTAGTTTAGAACCCTACCAATGAGCCCTGCTAACTCCTGAGCAAAGATCTTTTTCCCCCTTAAAAAGAGGTGAACCCCAACCATTGCCATCAGGCCTGGTGTCTTGTAAAATGACCCATTATTAAAAAAAAAAAAAAGTTTTCACCAGGCTTGGTGCCAGATATGGATTTGGTATCTCTTCCTGTTCCTCACCTCATCAATCTCTGCAACTGGAGGGGTAGAGGAAAACATCAGCTGTGCTCCTGACCCATTAAGTTGTTGTCCCAAGGCCCTGAAGTCTCTTTTGATTGCCTTCAGAATTTGTATTGAAGCTTCATCACCACCTACGTGAAAAATCAAGAGGTAATGGTTCAACACTGAACCAGGGCAGGAAGCTTTTTCTTCATGTCCCCAATTCTGGACCCCAGGGAGGCAACAGACCACCCTACGAAGTGGGTCCAGTCTGCATATTGGACCTTCTGTTCCCCTCAGAAGGGAGTCTCCCAAGACAATGGGAGACTTTTTTTCTTGGTGGGAGCTGTTTTAATGCAGAGCACAGGTTGAAAAAACCTCAGTGTCACCCCCAAGCCAGATGTACTATGTTGCTCAATATTGCTCAGATCAACCTGAAAAGCTTCATACCTATTGTGCACAGGCACCTGGGATGGTGGGGAAATCCCTGAGGTGATGCCCCTGCCCTGTCAGGCAGGGACTAGTTACCAATGCCCCTTATCCAGGTCAGTGTTTTCAGCTTGTAGAGAGAGGAGAGGGAATCCCCTCCATTTCTAATATTACCCTATCTTAGTGAAATATGATCTAATGTATCTCCAGGGTGAAGAGAGAATTGATGTTAATCTTGCGGGCAACACTTCAAAAGCTTATTATTCTGTTATTCCACATATTTTTCACCATATTTAAAATTTTCATAACAAATGTAAAAAATTTATTCAGATCTACTTACATACATTCAGCTGAGTAACAATGAAGATAATCTTTTATGCCAAACATGAAAATTAAATGAAAACAGCAACAAAGAAACTTAATGGCAGAGTCAAAGTTTCACTGGGTCCCTTTCAGCTCTACGCAGTTTTTTGAGGAAACCAGATGTCAATCTGCTTACTAATATTTGCCAATTGGAGGGCTTACATCTTTGTTCTTGGCTTCTATGGAATACGAAAATAATAAAGCAGTAAAGACCTCTTCCTGAAGTAAGTAAATTGCTGAATGCCATATTGGAAGTGAAACACATATATTCTTCTGTCTTTGAGACTGATTGTTCATTTAAGCTCATGATTTCTTCATTTTCAATGAAACACATTGATAGTAAATTGGTAGTAAGATATGCCCAAGTGCGTCACTGTAAAAATTTCAAGCCCTTTGTATTCTGAAAAAATTGTGGTTTTTTTTGTTTGTTTTTAATTTTATTTAATCTAAATATAAATGACATTATCAGCAACATGTGGCAACAGGAGACTCACGCTTAAACAATGACTCTCTTACTATTTTTCTTTACTACTAGTATATCCTTTTAATTAACCACAAATTCAGGCCTTCTGAGACTCATCATTCTATACGGTATATTTTTCTATCCCTCTAATGAAAAGAAAAACATAACAGTTCTTTCTTTTCCTCATCTGTATTACACAAATTCATTTCCATTTCATGTTTTACATATCACATTGAAGAGTATCTAATGATTCAAATAATGAACAGTTTAATGCTGAACACCCATTTCCATATCTCCTGAAAATAAATAGCTTGCCTCTTTGAAATGGGGTCAGACAATTCAAAAAGGAAAATCTATACAGTGTTATAATTTGCAGTTTAAACTTTTCAAGGGTCTGCAACACTTATCTAGTGTAATGATGACTGTAGAAGTCTAGAGAATAAAGGGTTTATTGTGTCCATGTAGACTATGAAGTACTTGCATACTTATAAGCACGGAATGAAGTAATTATCCAGTGCTTAATAATTTAGCCTTTATTCTCTTTTTGAATTATGCATGAACCAGCAGCAATTTTGAAAAACACTGTTTATTTATATCTTTTCTAATTTTAATATAGGGTTAATTCAGTTACACTTAGCTGCGTTTGACCAACCCTGCTTATGAGGGGGTTGGAGGGGATATCTCTGTAGGATAACTTTCATAATATATTTTACTCTTATTTTTCCTAGTTTAGGAGGTTTCTATGAAAAAGTGTGTTTACATTGTCAGTACAGTTCAATGAGACTAGAATTATTAACTGACAGCAGCAACCTTGGTGTCATATAATACAACGCTTTTAGAATCCCTAGCAAGAGGCAGCTTCCTTCATTATTAAGTATTTCAAATCACAAAAGTGACTTTTTACAGTTAATGCAAAAGATATTGCCTTTAGTGCATAAAATGAAACATTCCTGACCACCCAGTGCTATTACTCTTATCTATGCTGTGATATGTCATATTGCTGGCTTCTGAAGCCTCTTTCTTTCTTCATCTACAGAGTTAATAACATTGGGGGGGGGGGGAACAAAACAAAACAAAAAACAAACAACAAACAAAAAAGCCCACTCAAAATGTGGAATGTATTTAAAAATTGAAGATTTTTTTAAAAAATTGAAGATGGTACTGTTTTTGAGAACTATTTTTAATTTTATATTAAATACTTCAGTATTCCATTACAATACAATAAAAAAATCAGTGCTTGAAAAGTGTGAATTTATTGTTTTATGGAGGTTTTGTTTTATTTTATTTTATTTTTAATTTTGATTTTTAGCTAACACCTCTACTCAGCAACATGCTTAAATCCTGGTTTAAGATAAAATATTTGGTAAATCTCATTTAAATCAAGACTAGATTCTCTGTGCTTTCTAATTATACCTTAATCCTTAAAGCAGCTATGTCAGTTTAGACAAGTGTCGTATGACATTGTGAGCTGCTAAAATAGCTATAAAACACTTCATTTAGAAAATAAATGTTTTTATAATGAATAAAATTACATTGCTGAGGTTTCTTATTTGAATGTTCAGATAAGTGATGTGAATAGTAAAATGACAAAGTTTGACACTATAACAAATTATTAAAGATGGTTCAAGTAAACCAAGACTAGTCACAGAAAAGTCTCACAATACTAACTGGCAAGGCAAAAATATTGGATGAAATTAAAGGGTGATAAAATCTAAGCAGCCTGTATAAGGAAACATATTGATCTTTCTTGTAGAATGATGAAATTAATTATTTAGAAGATAATTTATTATCAGGAAAGAAATCTTCTCAAGAAACAAAACAACACTTTAGAGTTTACTTTGTCAGCAGTAGAAAACAAAGCAGTAAAGCTCAATCTGCCAAAAGATAAATATACAGCAACCTAATTCCTCAACAATCCATACCATTTTGGTCCCTTCATTTCTAATATGTTACATTTCTAATATGTTACTAATAAGTTACTTTGGGAACAGAAAATATATGGATAAGGACAGCCTCAGTTATCAGAGATGTATAATCCGCTTCCATACAAGGGGAGATTTAATAGAGTAGAAAGACTGAATATTTGATTTGCCATAAAAATTAGAAATGGACCAGAAAAGATAAATTATTCACTATGGAGTTTAACATATATAAAGGGATATCAAAAAAAAATTTCAGGTAGAAAATTTAAGCAGAAAGTACCTTTTACACAACACATTGAACAGCACAATTATATTATAACTTTTTCTGCAAATATGTATAAGAAAATTTCACCTTTAATTTATTATTTATTAAAAGAAAGCTGTGAATAATATTTCCAAGCTCTGAATCAAGCAGATTTCTTTGACTTCAGAAGTTTGGAAAACATCAATATTGTTATTGTTAAGCTTTATATTCTTTCTGTAAACATCTTCCTAACTGTATAGGTGTATAGTGTTAAATAAGAGATTCAAGAACTGGTCCTGGACCAGTGCTGTAGACCAGCCTGCATTCAGACTGTGTATATTTCTAGGAAAAGGGAAGGGTGTAAGCTAAACAAACAGCCAGAGACCATCCAGCACTTGAGTGTGCTCCTTGTCCTTCAGCTGTTAATCTATAATCAGCAGTCCATTTACAGGAATATAAGTGTACTCTTAGAGACTCCTAGGATTGTGCTCTAGATGAAAGTTTGGACTGAAGCACTGTAGCTGTTTTCACATTTGTATGCATACACAGGAAAATTTAGAAATGAAGAATGTATATACAGAATAAACTGAAGTTGCACAGTATTAAAGATCACCTGCTAGAGGACAGTTTTGGTAGAGTATGTTATTTATTATTATTATTATTATTATGGAATGAAACTGTGCAGACAGAGTAGCTTATTAGCTTATTTTTGTTGTCAGAGATATTTTTTAGATTCTAGTTAGAGCAACAGGCTGAACGCACAGATGAAGGGTGGGAACAGATGGGATCAGCCATGTTGCTTAGGATGGGTTTCTAGTGATTTCAAGGGCTTTAGTTTGTGCTAGGAGTGGACAAAGGTGACAAACTGAGAATCAAATCATCCCTTTCCATTCTCATGGTTCAACTGAAGACACTTAGATGGACTGTGATTGGCACCAAGCATTTAGCTTGCTTTCTAAATTTGTTTTGTCAGTCGGGTACTCAGGCTGGTGAAAGCCACCTTCTTGACATTTAGTGCCCATAATAGAGGCTGTAGGAAAATGACGTTCTCCAACAGGTGTGTGGGATCTGATATTCATCAACTAAAACAGAGAAATAGATGTTATTTAAAATTATTGAAGGTGGTTAGTTCTCTTTCAGAGTGTTTTTCCACCAGCATCTTTGAAGGCTGCTGTAACTTAGGGCAGGGTTCAGCATGCTGTAACACTGTGCATCCTTAAGCAGAGCAGCAGGAGAATCAGGAAATTCATCAGTAAAATGAAAGCAAACATGTTTTTATGTTTTTTTTTTTTTTTAACCAAATGATTGAGTAATGTTGTTTTTTTATTATTATTTTTTTAGCTTGTGCACAAGATTTTTCTACTCCATTTTTCGTTTATTTCTGAATTATTACTTTTTAATATTTTCATTGTATTTTTATAATGTTATGACTAATGAAAAGGAGAAGATTAGGCTTTCAGCATCTATAAAAGTTTAATTAAACATGGTGTTGGTAGGAAAGTGGATATCTGCACTATGGGGATTTAGATTTCAATTGATATTTCATTCTATAGGCAGAATGTACCACATCCTAAAAGTTTCAGAACAAAAGATTGTGCAGTAGTTGAGCTGAAAGAAGGTTAAAATGTAATTTATTTTTTTTAATCTTGGAGTCCTATTTATTCTTTAAATTACAGAGAGTCCGTAAGTTTACAGTTTGGAAAAGTTCAGTCAATGCAGAATATTATAAATGTCAATTTCTGGATTTTAGTATCCTTGAATCATTGTTTTCTTATTAATCTTTGGTGTGTGACATGGAGTGATAAAATTTTAAATACAAGTTAAGCTTCAGAATTCATTGTAAATTAAGAACAATTTTAGGACACTGATTTATTTCTGGTAAAGAAAAAAAAAAAGAAAAAGAAAAAGAAAGAAGAAAAAGAGAGAGAGAGAGGAAGACTTTTTCCTGTTTGATTTTACCATTTTTTTTCACCTTCTTTATTGCTTGTCTTGAAAGCTGCTAAGATCTTAGCAACAGTTTTTTTTTTTTTTCTGCAGCCCTTGTTACCTTTCCAGTGTTCCAAAGATTAATTTTATTTCTTGTTTATTAATTATGAGGTTTTGAAACAGAGGTTTGAGAAGCACCTGACAAGAACTGATCAAACAAATGTTGAGTACTATTATATTTTACCCAATTTGTCAAGGATGGCTTGCGCATTCATTAAAACAAACAAACAAACAAACAAACAAACAAAAGTGCTACAACAACAGCAAAACTAAACAGATGTGAACAAACCTTTGGCTTCTTTAGGCACCTGCTTCTCAGTTGTACTGGAAATGCTTCCAGCTAAACTATTTATCATAAATTTATTAAAATTTAATATTGGTTTCTTGGATCAAATGTTTTTCTAAAAGTCATTCTATCTGATTAAAAAAAATTATTATTATTTTTTATTCTGCTGCATTTTTTCCCCCTCTTTCTTATAGATTTTAGGTTTGAGTATGTTTCTCCTTCATTACTCTCGTGCAATAACTTTATCTATTGTTTGAAATAAGTATGTTACATAAGTGTTTAAATTTCAGATCTTTTCTCTAATGTTTTTGCTGTTGAACTTTCTCCTGTGCACTTTTTGGCTTATTAATGTTTTTTACAACTCAGTACAGATTTCAGCTGCAAATCAAAAGCTTTGCCTCCACTGTACAACCAATAGTATTATACTGTTATAGTAACAGTTGACAGCTGTCTGCAAGAAATATTTCAAACCTACCCTTAATAAATGTTTAAAAGTTAGCTTAATTTCTCAAAAGTTAAACTGGACATGCTTTTACGCTACAGTTACCAGAATATATCTACCACTGTAGGCAGAAATAAATCAGGGAGGGCTGTTTTGAGTCAGAGGGAATCTGGTTCGTAAATTGAACAAGGAAGCAACTTAATAGAAAAAAGAACAGAAGCAGAAGACAATGAAAAACTTCACAAATTGACTGACAGCTTCTATAAAGCATCTTAGCTGAGTTATTAGGGTTCTTTTCCCTTGATTTTAACAAAAAAAATGAACATGCTGCATCTATTGGTTAACATTTTTAAGTACGGGGCTTTACACTAGAAAAAACAACAACAAAACAACAGATTAAAATGTGCACAAAATATCAATATAGCTAAAACAAAGCAAAACAATTTCTTTGTTCTATGTTAAGACATCTCCATTGCTTATTTAAGTTTCTATCATCACGTGTTCAATTTCACAAATTTAACAAATTAATAAGATGCCAGACCATATTTTCAAGTCTTACGCATCGTCATCACTGTCATCGCATGCATTGTTAACTTTGTAGAGTTATAAAACCATCTGAATATTTAATTATATAAATTCTTACGGATTCTAAATTTCATCTCTAATAGAAGAAGAATGAAAGCAATCAGGGAATTTATCATGGAAGTATACCTTATCAACTGGAAAAATAGTTCACATCCCATTTAAACAGAAGTCACACTGGGATTTAAATAACACGCTCCTTTCTGTTGTTAATGGATTTGTTTAATGGATATGGCAGCTTAACAAAATCCACATCTTTTTAACCTAACAGCCCTGAGTTTTGCTTTTTTTTTTTTTTTTTTTTGAACTCCACAATGTAGCACACACTGTCCTCACACAGAGGGCAGCTGCTTATACCTCTCATACCAGATCCATTTCATTTGAATCAGCCTTTCCTCAGACAGACAAAACTAACTAATGCCCAAAACTTTATAATATTTGTCTCCTTTGTTGATGAGGGCCAGCATATATTAATTTATCATTTAGTGCATATTTATCAATCAGATTGCACACTGTTGCCATACTTAGGCTGTTACAAGTCTTCAATAAAACTAGTGTTGCTGAAATCTAATGGTCTCCATTACTTGTATGTTATACTTTATTATTATTATTATTATTATTAAGTGTATTATTATTACATTTACTGTAATTACATTAATAATGTAATAATAATTACTTTTCTAAAAGACAGTAGGTTTTTCAAGGCTACTAAAAAATCCAGCACAGGGTGATCAAGAAATGATTTCCCTTTTTTGCATTACAGTTGTAGTATATCTAGGCCTGTAGTATATCAAGGCCTGAAGGAGAGGTACCGGGGTGACACACCCCAAATGGGGGTGGACCCCCTGCCCTGTCGCTGTCGGGCAGAGGGAGGGGACCTAGGAGTTGAGGAGGAAAGGAGACAGGTCCCTGCTCGACCTCGCAGGCCACACCCCCCCTACTGGCCCCACCTTCCCAGGTGCCCTTACACAACAGATTTGAGGCCCTGGAGCTTGAGGGACTGGTGGGTGAGGATGAGGTAGAAAGTCTACCCAGGAGGATGCCTAGGACGAAGAAGTGAACTCCACGCCTCAAGACTGCCTCCACCAAGAAAGATAATCATTGTAATTGTAAGGTAATCATTGTAGGCGACTCCCTTCTCAGGGGAACAGAGGGCCCTATTTGTCGGCCTGACCCTACCCGTAGGGAAGTCTGCTGCCTCCCTGGGGCCAGGGTCAGGGATGTTGCCAGAAAGCTTCCCAACCTGGTTCGCCCCTCTGATTACTATCCTCTTTTGATAGTCCAGGCTGGCAGTGATAATATTGAAGAGAGAAGCCTGAAGGCTATCAAACGGGACTTTAGGGGACTGGGACGGTTAGTGGATGGAGCAGGAGTACAGGTGGTGTTTTTGTCCATCCCTACAGTGGCAGGGAGGGGTACAGAGAGGACATGGAAAGCCCACCTGATTAACACCTGGCTCAGAGGCTGGTGCCAGCACAGAAATTTTTTTTTTTGACCATGGGGCGCTTTACTCAGCACCCGGCTTGATGGCTGCAGACGGGTCCCACCTATCTCTAAGAGGAAAACGGATCCTAGCCCAGGAGCTGGCAGGGCTCATTGAGAGGGCTTTAAACTGGGTAAGAAGGGGGATGGGGCTGAAATAAGGCTTGTTAGAGGTGTGCCAGGGGGAACAATGGCAAGGCCAGGGGAGAAGGCAATGGCCCAACTGAAGTGCATCTACACTAATGCAATCAGCATGGGTAACAAACAAGAGGAGCTGGAAGCCATTGTGCAGCAGGCAGGCTATGACTTGGTTTCCATCACGGAAACGTGGTGGGACCACTCTCATGACTGGAGTGCTGCAATGCCCGGCTATAGGCTCTTCAGAAGGGACAGGCAGCACAGAAAGGGTGGTGGTGTGGCTCTCTGTATTAGAGAGTGTTTTGATGTTGTGGAACTTGAGGCTGGGAATGATAAGGTTGAGTCCCTATGGGTTAGGATCAGCAGGAAGGTCAACAAGGCAAGCGTCCTGGTGGGGGTCTGTTATAGACCGCCAAACCAGGATGAGAAGACAGATGAGCCGTTCTACAGGCAGCTGGCAGAAGTTGCAAAATCATCAGTGCTCGTTCTCGTGGGGGACTTCAACTTCCCAGACATATCCTGGAAGCACAACACAGCCCAGAGAAAGCAGTCTAGGAGGTTTCTGGAGAGAGTGGAAGATAGCTTCCTGACGCAGCTGGTTAGTGAGCCTACCAGGGGAGATGCCCCGCTAGACCTTCTGTTCACAAATAGAGAAGGACTGGTGGGAGATATGGTGGTCGGGAGCTGTCTTGGGCAGAGTGACCACAGAATGGTAGAGTTCTCTATTCTTGGTGAAGTCAGGAAGGGAACCAGTAAAACCGCTGTCTTGGACTTCTGGAGGGCTGACTTTGAGCTGTTCAGGACACTGGTTGGCAGAGTCCCTTGGGAGGTGGTTCTGAAGGGCAGAGGAGTCCGGAAGGCTGGGCACACTTCAAGAAGGAAATCTTAATTGCTCAGGAGTGGTCTGTCCCCACGTGCCCAAAGACAAGCCAGCACGGAAGAAGACCGGCCTGGCTGAACAGAGAGTTGAGGCGCAAGCTTAGGAGAAAAAAAGAGGGTTTGTAATCTTTGGAAAAGAGGACAGGCCACTCAGAAGGATTATAAGGATGTTGTAACGATGTGTAGGGGCAAAATTAGGAAGGCCAAAGCTCATCTGGAGCTCAATCTGGCTACTGCCGTTAAAGACAACAGAAAATATTTTTATAAATACATCAACACAAAAAGGAGGACTAAGGAGAATCTCCATCCTTTACTGGATGCGGGGGGAAACTTAGTGAGGAGAGATGAGGAAAAGGTTGAGGTGCTTAATGCCTTTTTTGCCTCAGTCTTTAGCGGCAAAACCAGTTGTTCTCTGGATACCCCTTACCCTGAGCTGGTGGAAGGGGATGGGGAGCAGAATGTGGCCCACGAGGAAATGGTTGGCGACCTGCTACAGCACTTGGATGTATGCAAGTCGATGGGGCCAGATAGGATCCACCGAGGGTACTGAGAGAACTGGCGGAGGAGCTGGCCAAGCTACTTTAAATCATTTATTGGCAGTCCTGGCTATCAGGGGAGGACCCAGTCGACTGGCAGCTACCAAACGTGACGCCCATCTACAAGAAGGGCCGGAGGGTAGACCCGAGGAACTATAGGCCTGTTAGCTTGACCTCAGTGCCAGGGAAGCTCATGGAGCAGATTATCTTGAGTGTCATCACGCAGCACTTGCAGGGCAGCCAGGTGATCAGGCCCAGTCAGCATGGGTTTATGAAAGGCAGGTCCTGCTTGACGAACCTGATCTCCTTCTCTGACAAAGTGACGCACCTAGTGGATGAGGGAAAGGCTGTGGATGTGGTCTACCTCGACTTCAGTAAGGCTTTTGACACCATTTCCCACAGCATTCTCCTCGAGAAACTGGCTGCTCTTGACTTGGACTGGTGTACGCTTCGTTGGGTTAGAAACTGTCTGGGTAGCTGGGCCCAAAGAGTCGTGGTGAATGGAGTTAAATCCAGTTGGAGGCCGGTCACTAGTGGCGTTCCCCAGGGCTCAGTACTGGGGCCAGTTCTCTTTAGTATCTTTATCGATGATCTGGATGAGGGGATCGAGTGCACCCTCAGTAAGTTTGCACATGACACCAAGTTAGGTGCGTGTGTCGATCTGCTCGAGGAAAGGAAGGCTCTGCAGGAGGATCTGGATAGGCTGGACTGATGGGCTGAGGCCAACTCTATGAAGTTCAACAAGGCCAAGTGCCGGGTCCTGCACCTGGGGCACAACAACCCCAAGCAGCGCTACAGGCTGGGAGATGAGTGGTTAGAAACCTGCCTGGCAGAGAAGGACCTGGGAGTATTGGTTGATAGTCGGCTGAATATGAGCCAGCATTGTGCTCAGGTGGCCAAGAAGGCCAACAGCATCCTGGCTTGCATAAGAAACAGTGTGGCCAGTAAGGCTAGGGAAGAGATTGTCCCCCCATACTCGGCTCTGGTGAGGCCGCACATCGAGTACTGTGTTCAGTTTTGGGACCCTCACTACAAGCAGTACATCAAGGTGCTAGAGCTAGTCCAGAGAAGGGCAACGAAGCTGGTGCGGGGTCTGGAGAACAAGTCTTAGGAGGAGCGGCTGAGGGAGCTGGGATTGTTCAGTTTGGAGATGAGGAGGCTCAGGGGCAACTTTATCGCACTCTACAGGTACCTTAAAGGAGGCTGTAGCGAGGTGGGGGTTGGTTTATTCTCCCACATGCCTGGTGACAGGACGAGTGGGAATGGGATAAAGTTGCACCAGGGGAGGTTTAGGTTGGATATTAGGAAGAATTTCTTTACGGAAAGGGTTCTTAGGCATTGGAATAGGCTTTCCAGGGAAGTGATTGAGTCACCATCCCTGGAGGTCTTTAAAAGAAGTTTAGATTTAGAGCTTAGTGATATGGTTTAGTGGAGGACTTGTTAGTGTTAGGTCAGAGGTTGGACTAGGTGATTTCGGAGGTCTCTTCTAACCTATACAATTCTGTGATTGATTCTGTGATATCTAATGACACTGTATCATTGATGGAACTGGTAGAAGAGGAACTGGTAGTTACCATGGCAATCATAATTTTAAAATATTTTTTCCCTAATCTTTCTGATAGTGTATCAACTGAAGAAAATGTATTTAATGTCAGGCAGACTTGCAGTTTAAGGAACAATTTCATATTTATTTGTAATGGACTCCATCTAGAAAAACAGGAAACGTGTATGTTGGATTATCTTGATTTTTGTGATAATTCTTATTTGATGGGAATGAGTCTTTGCCCATTTATAGAAGAAATATTTGTGCCTATGGGGAAAAAAATTTATACAAATATTTATGGGCCTAGTGTGCTGTAGCTAGATGAAAGAAATCTTTGTCCCCACTTCATTTTATCATTCTTACTTTTTACAGCCTATTAAGGTACCACCTCTTGAAAGAATAGTTCATGAATCTCTGAAGATTATTTTGTATGAATTTCTTTTTCAAAGCACATCCTTCATTGTACCGCTCTAAAATACTTTATCTAACACACAGATTCTGGAAATATTTATAAAAATATTTATTTACAAGGCAGAGGAACTCTGTTCTCTCATTTTCTGATGTCCTTAACTCACATTCATCCATGCATTTTGAAAGTTTTAACAGAAAGTTGCTTTACAGAAACAACAAGAAAAACAAACGAACAAAACACATACACACACAAAAAAAGGAAAAAGTTTTCATATGGGCATAAAATGATTAAAGAACATCCAAAGGTGGGCTATGAAGAGAGCAAATTGTCTAGAGGGGAAAGTGTGTAAGGAGCAGCTGAAGCTGCTTGGTTTTGTTCAGTCCAGCCTACAGCTTCCTCACGAGGACAGGGGAGTGGTACGTGCTGATCTGCTCTCTGGTAACCATCGATAGGACTCAAGGGAATGTCGTGAAACTGCGACAGGGGAGCTTCAGGCTGGATGTTAGGAAGAGGTTCTTCATTGAGAGGGTCTTGGTCATTGGAACAGGGTCCCAAGGGAAGTGGTCACAGCACCAAACCTTCCAGAGTTCAAGATTTTAGACAATGCTATTAGGCATATGGTCTGATTTGTTGGTTGTCCTGTGTGGAGTCAGGAGTTGTACTCAATGATCCTTGTGTGTCATTTCCAACTTGGAATATTCTATGATTTTGTGATTCTGTACCATTTTTCACATTGCTGCAAAGGTTTTCAGTGGAGGTTCTAGGGGAACAATTTATAGGCTTTCTAAATTCATTGTATGAATTGAATACAAATCCCTTTCAGGCCATAGCTGTTGGTGAATCACAAAACATCATATTGTTATGCATGCTTCTGCTCATGAAGTATACAGTAAGTTTTTTATATAGGTGAAATTCTATTAAATAAATTTGTTTTTTTTTCTCCTCCCAATAAGTAAAATAAAATATATGATTATTCTTTTAAAAACATCTTGGGAAAAGAGTTCCTTTGCAGAATAACCTAGACCGTATGGACAGACTTCTCGTTCAGCATGCTTACTATAACTATTTAACTAATATAACTAATATAACTTAATATAACTATAATGAATAAAAGAAGTATTCAGTCTCCAAAATTAAGATTTTGACTCATGAAACATCTATCCATCTATCTATCTATCTATCTATCTATCTATCTATCTATCTATCTACCTACCTACCTACCTACCTACCTACCTACCTACCTATCTATCTATATCTTATGCAAGGATACATAATATTTGGGCTACTAAACTTATGTAAAAATGATCCCAGACTATTTGTGTAGATAGTGTTATAATAGATGTGTTGTAATATTCCAGACCATAAATAGTCTGGAACGCAAAATCCCAGACACAAAAAAGTTTGTGAACTGTCTTAGAACTGAATTAATTTCTTATAACTTGAAATTATTCAGTAAATATTTTATGTGATCAGATTATAATGTCTGAAAACCTCTCAAGTTTGCTGTAGCAAGTACTTTGTGAGTGATTGGCATATAATAAACACTGAGTCTGCTTACTCAAGATTTTGATGCTACCTACTGACTGGAAGACTACCATAAATTGTTACAGCATTTGTTTTAATAAACATTTTTTCACAAAGTATACCCAAAACTAAATGAAACTGTTCATTGCTACAATTAATTAATTCTTAACTTTTAACCAAATAACAGATTGATTCTATTATTTTTTTCTATTTAATGTGTTTTCTTGTTTGGGTTCTCAGCATTTCTCCATTTAAATTACCTACAGAAAGTTTATTAGTTCATTTCTGCTGCATAGGTCTCTCTATAATGTGTGTCATCATTCCCAATATCCACACTGAAAGGTAAATATAATGAAAAAATCTGTAATGGATAGATCCAAGTATGAATAACTCCCATGATAAACTTGTGAAGAAATTTGATCTCTAGATTTTTCAGACTAATAAGACAGAAAATTAGGATTCTAAGTAAGCTCTCACATAGCCTCAAATGAAGAGGAAAAGATTTTGAAGATTGTTGTGAAATGCACCTAGTTCTTAATGGAAAAAAAATAGAGGAACTGGTGCATTTAGTTGTCTTTGTTTGTTTGTTTGTTTGTTTATGCTTTTGTGTATGGCCTAATTCAAGCCTGCTAACACATATTTAAGATATTCCTGTAGACTGTGTCTGGTAGATTACCAGCAAGAACATAAAGAATTATAGTGTAATCACTGAAACAGAAAATAATATAGGTTAGAAGGGATCTCTGAGGTCATCTAATCCAACCTGCTGCTCAAACAAGTCCAGCTAGAGCAAGTAGCTCTAGCTAGCTAGCAGGGTCTTGTCCAATCAAGTTCTGAATATTTCCAAAGGTGGAGACTCCACAGCTTCTCCGGGCAACCTGTTCCAGTATAGATAGATAGACAGATAGACAGACAGACAGATAGATAGATAGATAGATGGATAGATAGATTGATCAATCGATCGATCGATCGATCTATGCCATGGTTCCATAATTCCTTTTACATGTATTACAAAAATAACTTGTCTAATATCAAGGAGTTATTCTGGGTTTACGGTGGTTTGACTATTCAAGCACTACTTGAGAAACAGACAGGTTAGATCACTCCTTTACCTGCTCGGAGGTATTTTAGATGTGGCTTTGATAAACAGATATTGTGAATGCCATCTAGCATCTGACATAAAATATACATAAATATATATAGCTAGAAACCTCTCATTTTAAACTGATGTGTACTTCTTCTTTCAGTATACCCCAAGAATTTCTAATGGAAAGAGTTAGATAGCACCCCACACACTGCAGCATTGTAAAAATTTAATTCTTATCTAGTCTGGGATATATGTAATGAGGATCTCAAGAAGCAAACAAAAATAAAAGCTAATCTGTTAGAAAAAAAAGAAAAAAGAAGAAAATGAGCTCTTTAAACACACACACAGAATAAATAAATAAATAAATGAATAAATAAATAAAAGCCAACATCCTGCTATATGAAAAATTAATTCTATACATGAATAAAAATAAGTTAATAATGTGACTCAAGTAAAACAGCAGTTATTTTGTTCATGCCATATAAGAAAATATAAGTTTAAGAATAAGAGTATTCTTTCAAAGAGAGAGTATAAGGAGTTAGTGCTGATATACAGGCAATTTTCATACTATGGAGGAAGTTACAAGAAAAAAAAAGGAAGAAAAAAAATGAATGCAGTTCAGGAGAATGGTAACCAATATGATACATTTTCATACTAAGTAAATGAGAGTTTCAACTATTTTTTTTAAACGCTTATAATGCAAAAAGCAAAGGCGGAAACTAGATCTCAAAATACATTTTACTCTATCATCTTGTGTAGAATATAAATATTTATCAAATAATCTTATTTTGTTTATACAGTATTGATAATTTCACTATATTCATTCTGGAGGAATGGACAGAGAGGAACCCCATGAATTTAAACAAGAGGATGTGCATATCCTGTACCTGGGGAAGAACAGTCCTATGCACCAGTATGTGTAAGGGGTCACCCAGATGGGAAACAGCTCTTCAGGTAAAAGCCTGGGGACCTGGTGGACACCAAGTTGAACATGTGCCCTTGCAGCAAAGATGACTCATGGTATCCTGGGCAGAATTAGGTAGAACATTGTTAGGTGGTTGAGGGAGGTGATCCTTCCCTCTCTATTGAGCACCAGTGAGTCACATCTTGGAATGCTGAGTCCAGTTCTGGGCTCCTCAGTACAAGAGAGATGTGGACTTACTGAAGCAAGTCCAGTGAAGGGCCGTGATGAAGGAACTGGAACACTTTTTATAAGAAGAGAGGCTGAAAGTGTCCTGTTCATCTCAGAGAAGAGGAGGCTCAGGGAATCTTACTGGTATATATAAATACTTGATGTGGAGGTAAAGAAGACAGAGACAGACTTGTCTCAGCAGTGCCCAGTGACAGGACAAGAGACAATTGGCACAAACTGAAATGAAAGAACTTCCATTTAAACATAAGAAGAAACATTTCAGTGTGAAGGTGATTAAACACAGGGACAGTTTAGCCAGAGAGGCTGTAAATTTATCATCCTTGGAGATATTAAAAATCTCTGGATAGTACCTTGAGCATCTTGCTATAGTTTGAGCAGGAGTTGGTCTAGATGTTGTTGAGGTCTCTTCCAGCCTCAACCATTTGTGATTCTGTGAACTGGAAATTAAAATATAAATAGTATAGCGAACAACAATAACTAAAAGATTAAATGGCTAGCAAAATAAATTTGAGGTTTTACAATAAAAAGCTTAGTTTTTAATAATAATAGGACTACAGATATGAAGAAAAACCTGTCTGATAGAGGTAAGAAATTTCAGGAAGCATATAGGCTTATCAATATATAAAACGAATTAATCTTGTACTGTGTAGATAATTAAATGATGTTTTATGTTCTCTACTAAGATACATATATATATACAATTTTCAATTGCTTCTTCATATTCTTGTATTCGAGATAGAGTTGAAAAATTTTATGGTAGCAAATCCCTGTCAGTTTATTAGACTTAAAAAACCTTCTGATATCATTTAATGAATATAAGGGTGATGTTAGATAACATTTATTATAGATTTTTAACAAATTATTTATTTTTTATAATCATTCTCATGAAGATGGCACAAAATCAATTTTGGGCATTATATTGGTCATAAATAGGGGTTTTGGCAGATAGGTTAGAAAATGGGTGGGAAGCCCTGTGGACTAATGAGAAAACTTTGGCATACCAGAATAATGCTAAGGTTTATTATATTACAAAATTGTAAAATTCAGATGACTTTACAGTAGTTAGATGGATTTCAACTCATATACAATAGAAAAGCTTCTACAAGCTTTTTACTTATTAAGATGTTTGCAATTTCATCCACAGGCTCCTTACAAAATTCACTGAACTAAATTTGTGGTGAATCATTCCAAAGGAATCTATAAAGTATAGTACAAGATTTAATGTCATTCAGTAGTTTCATTAATAGTTGGGAAATACGCATATAAAATCAGAGGGAAAATCACGTTCAGTTTTGGGGCACATATTACAATGATCCACACAACTCTGATTCTTTGATGTAAATCAACAAAACATCACCAAAACTAATTGAGTTACCTCTTTATATCAGATAATGGCTCTGAGAGTTATTGAACTTGGAAAAAATGAGACAGTTTGCAAATATGAGGAAGAGAATGCCTGAATAGTTGGTTCTTCACACATAAGAGGTTCAATGATTATAATAAATCTACATAATATTTAATAATTCCAAATTCCATCTTTCATATACAGATGGAAAGAATCAATATTTACTATAACAAAATTAATAAAACAGAATCATTATACTGTTTTAATATCTTAGGGATGAATAAATAGGTAAAACTTCACCTTGTCTGCATTATTCAGGAGCAGAAACCATACTGAAATAAGGAAAAGTTTTAAAAATTTATCTATAAATGCAAAAATAAATCCTTTGAGTGTTTATTTAAGACTGGATAGAAATGTTCATATGAATTGCACAGAACAAGAGTCTGCAAACAAAGAAATAATCTTTTTTTTTTTTTTTTTCAACTATGAATGAAGAATTTTGTATACTCATTTGGCCTGAAATTGTTTTACTCCCTTCTATAACTTTGCATCATCTGATATCAACTCATCTTTTCTGAAGAATTTTGAAAATCTTTTTTATGTTGTTCACTTGTGGAAAGTCTTTGTCCACCTGTCACAGTAAGATATATGTTCTGTTTTTCACTGAATATCACTTACATGTTTAGGAGCCTTTTAAATTACAATTTATTTATTTATTTATTTATTTAGAATGATTTTGAGGACTGTATATTGAATTGTCTGGTTTAATTATTTTTTATTCAAGCATTTCACATAACCTAGTTTGATGTGTCCAGTTCTGTATACTGACATAAAGTAGCCTTTCATGTTGAGAAAATTTCAGAATTCTTTCTATTTATTTCTATTTCTATTATTTCTAGAAACTTTCTATTTGATATAATAGATTTAAAAAAAATATTTCAAAGAAAACTCCACCGATTGTAACTAGTCTTTGACTCTTCATCCTCTTTATATTTTTGTATGTATATACAAATTTACCATCACCTGCAGTGATGAATGTATCAAAATACTACCAAGTCAATTTGCCAACTGTTTAAGTTGGTATTTACAGAGCACTACCATAAATAAATTGGTTGGTTATTCCTTAGGAGCATCACATGCATATAATCTTTGACAGTATGAAGAAAATCTCTCTTCTTCCCTACAGGCCTGTGTCTCAGCTGTGGAGAAGCTTTCTCATCCACCAACTCAAAGAGTATATATCTTCGTCCCCATCTGTATGAACCAGTGTCACAGCTACCAGACGTAAACATCCCTGTGTTCAAGAAAGGAGGTATAGTGGGAATATGCCATATGCCACCCTGTGGTTTTACCTGTGTGACCATGCAGAAGAATGGATGAATTCTGGAAAAACATAAACAGGAAATAAATTTGAGAGGTTCCTAAAGTAGAGTAAGTTTATGTATTTTTAAACAGACAAGCCCAATGGCTGCTCAGGTGGGAGAAGTTAAGCCTAACATACAGCTCCGCTAAACTGAAAAAGAGTTGAAAGTACATTGCTTCAAATTTAATAACGGTATAATGTTGTTATCGGTATGTCGTAAATAAATCTTAATTACATTATAATGCTTCTGTCACTTTGAAACTTCACCATTTCTTGCTGCTTTGACTACAATAGTGCAATAACTATGCATGTTTGGATATAGAGGCTGTATAGGTCTTGTTTTGATAGGTTATATTTCTAAAACCTCTCCTTAGTCATACAGTTTTTCTCTTGGTCTCCATTTTATATTCAAATAAGGATAGAAACAAAGAGCTTTCAAAGACCACCATGAAAATTTGTCCAATGGAGAAATACTTTAACTTGATTCCTATATCAGCTAATAAGAGCAGTTATTACAACAACTACCTAGCATGCAGAAGATGACAGTCAATACCTGAACAGAGGTACTCTTCATACTGTATCTCCAGTCCACACCCTATATCTTCAGATTTACAGATATCAGATCTTATAGGAAATCTAGCTCTTTGCGCATAATATCAACCCCAAAACTGTGGCTTGTGCACCAAAATAATTTCTTGTAGAAACAGAAATTTATGTTCTTCTGGAAATTTTTGTTTCAATAAACTGATGTTTTCTGAACTTAGTTGAGTAGCACAGTACCTAAATAACTAGTAAGAAGGAAAAACTTGCTAAAACATTGTCTAGAATCAATGGATTGGTTCTATTGGTTATTAAATGATCTGCAGTAGTGTTTCCTAGTTCATGAAATAATCCCTGTGCGTTTACCACTGGCTGATTTTTATTCAGTAATAGAAATACAGCTAAACACTATGCATTTCTAGAAAATCGTAAGCTGCTTCCTGGTAGCACTTTAATAAGCTTGTCACAGGTTAAGTAGGGGCCACTTGTAGCTAAAATGACAATGGATTTTTGCATCACTTCCATCTTGTGTATAATTTTATGGAGTAGAAAGAAATTCTAGTATAAAAAGATCCTTTAGTGTAAATTGCACAGTACAGAATGATTTGGGGTTCTTTCAAGTGTTTTAAAGGCACATACACTCATCTCCAAAGCTGTTTGTACTACCAGTGCAATCTTTAGTATATATGCTCAGGAAGGCTTTAAGTATTTAGTGGAAATTAAGGCTAGTTCAGAAACTTACAACAATCCCTGTACATGGATCGTATTTTACCTTCTTTGTCAAACCTGTTTCTACTTTGTATTTCAATTTCAGACATGTTTAACAGTTTTCTGCTGTGTAGGAATCAAACTTGAAAGATCAGATTTATTTTCCTTGGCTCCTGAGGGGTCAGCATATTGTTTCCTTTTTCAGAGAGAAATGAAAGGATGAAGACATATAATGCTTTTTTATTAACTCTGCTTTTATGTACAATATACACACCATCCAAGATGACTGTGTTTTTGAACAGAGCCATTAAGTAGTCAGAACGGACTTCAGGAATCATTTGCATTTGAGTTCCCAAGTAGAGAACTCGCAGTTCTGTAGAGAAGCTGCTACAAAACAGCATTATATGGCTTAATCTATTGAGTCATAGAATTATAGAATAATTAAGGTTGGAAAAGACCTCCAAGATCATCTAGTCTCCCTACCCTGATATTACCCACTATCCCTTTACCTATCCCCCTACCACTGATATTATCCACTAAACCATGTCGCTAAGTACCACATCGAATCTTTCCTCAAACTCTCCCAGGGACGGTGACTCCACCACCTCCCTGGGCAACCTGTTCCAACGCCTAAACTCTCTGAGAAGAAATGTCTCCTAATTTCCAAACTGAACCTCCCCTGGCCATCTTGAGGCTATTCCTTCTTTTCCTATCACTAGTTATCTGTGAGAAGAGGCTGACCCCCAACACAGTTGTGCTAACCACAACTTCCTAACTTCCCAACACAGTTGTGCTAACCACAACTACAACAGGTGGTTGTAGAGAGCAATAAGGTCTCTTCTTCTCCAGACTAAAAGGACTTCTCCAGTCCTCTTGTTATCAGTCAATAGCAGTTAAGCTGGTGAGACAGATGTCATTTAAAGCCCATGTTCATAGATTTGGACTTGAATTTTGCATCTTCTGAAGCTACAGTAATTGTCAGTAAATAATCAGTATATTCAGAAATACAGGAGATAATTTTCTGTTATGCAAGCATATGCCACTGATGTTATACTCCATCATAATACTCTGAAATGTATTCTGAATATTATCAGTAACATGATGAACTACGCATTAGTTTGTACAGATAATGAAAATGATAAGTCAAGTCATCAACTAAATATGAACTAAATATAATTATTTTCATAACCCATGTGGTATAAACATTTCCTAAGAATTTTAATAGTTTGTAATAACAGAATATTCTCTTTTTTTTTCTTTTTTTTTTTTTTCTTTCTTACAGAACAGAAGTTGTCAAATATTTCTAAGACTTATTAAATAAAATTGTTTTGACTGTGTTTGTGATTATGTGTTATTTTTTTATAAAATTAAGAAATATATTTCTGATTGGAATAATTCATGTTAAATTAATTTAAAACATATACATATATTTTGTGCTAGAAAGTCAATATTATACGTTGCTTTGATTTTAAGAAACAATTAAATTGTGCAGGGAGATTTATTTCTCCAATCAAAACAGAGTGAATTCCAAAATCAAATGTTTATTATGAATTCACAGAAGCTTCACAACATAGTAGTTTTATTAAATCTGGTAGAAATTTTTGCAACAACAACAACAAAAAAAGTAGTAAAAACAGTAAATGAATAAAAAAGTTCAATTTATTGACCATATATGACTAAGTATACTTTTTGGTTTATTTCACTTCTACAATTCTGATCTATGGTATACTGAGTACATTTCATACTCAGCAGGATAGATTTAACATTGTATTTTATAGAACAACCTAGATACTTACAGCCACACTCAAGGAAAAATATATTTTTCACTTGCTGTGATTTCATGAAAACATCTGAAAATAAATGTTTCCTGTATCTCTGAATTAACATGATTATACTTAAACTGTGTGTCCTGACTTTAATTGACATTTTGCTTTATTTTAGTACTCCCGCTGCTACCATGTAGATCTTAGAATTACATTAAACACAAGGCATATGGATCTACTTAACATGGTTTCACACTAAATTTGTACAGTGCTTGATCTTCCCACTGTATAATGGCACTTTTTTTATTGCCAACACATTCATGGCCTACAGCTGACTGCTTTTATAGCTTTTAATTAAAGTCTGAAATGGAAAGTGTCTATTAGTCAGTGTGTGAAACCAGTCATAAAGAAGAGATTGTACAAACCCTGCACAAGATTGATAGCAGTTACATCACTTTTCCCACCTTTGTCTTCATGATGAAGAGAAGCTCATTCAAATTAATTATGTTGAAATGGGAGGTCTAGGAGACAGAACCTATTTTGACAAGTGACCTCAATTATTAAAGACTTACAAATAAATTTGTAAGCCAGGAAGCCAGGAGTTTATCAATGTTTTATTGGCTTTCACAGACTTGTTGGAGAATATCTCCCTACAGTTTGTGGACTCATTTTTATTCATATGAGTTTTTCTTTTAATTTGTCACCTGACCTTACATGCTATGTTGCAGCTCTAGATTACTTCCCCTTCACCCCCCCCCCCCCCCCCCCCCCCCCTTTTTCTATTTTCGGAATGCCTGGAATCTAGGCATGCATTTCCACTTGTGAATTTGAAGAATGTTAATTTGTCACACACTCTGTAAAACTTTTCTATTAGTATCTTTACTTTATATATGTGTTTTCATATATAGAGAGTGAGAGAACAAAAAAGAGAAAGAACTGACTGTTACAAAGGCAGTTTCAGACCTTTTCACAAGCAGCATTACTGCTTGATTGCTTCATTAAATGGGATTGAAATTTGTCTCATTCTCTTTTAGCCACCTTATCTTCCAATTTACAAGCACACTGCTAAATCAACCCAAGATAGACTCGAAATAATTCAGGAAAATATTAATGCACCTTTAGCTACCTTTGCCAGTAAGATTTAGTTTGTAGTTGTTGTTCGTTTGTTTGGTTTTGGGTGGTGGAAAAAAAAAAAAAAGCAAACTATGACATATTCTGATACTCCTTTGGCATTCAAATTCACAATCCTTCCTTCCTTCCTTCCTTCCTTCCTTCCTTCCTTCCTTCCTTCCTTCCTTCCTTCCTTCCTTCCTTCCTTCCTTCCTTCCTTCCTTCCTTCCTTCCTTCCTTCCTTCCTTCCTTCCTTCCTTCCTTCCTTCCTTCCTTCCTCCTCCTCCCTCCCTCCCTCCCTCCCTCCCTCCCTCCCTCCCTGCCTTCCTTCCTTCCTTCCTTCCTTCCTTCCTTCCTTCCTTCCTTCCTTCCTTCCTTCCTTCCTCCTTCCTTCCTCCTTCCCTCCTTCCCTCCTTCCCTCCTTCCTCCTTTCCTCCCTTCCTCCCTTCCTTCACTTCCTTCCCTTCCTTCCCTTCTGTCCTTTCTAACAGGCCATTTCTAACAGACTTAATTTCCTTTTACTAGAATATCACTCAGCTAGTTGACCAAAGGAAGGCAGTTAATGCAATCTTCCTGGATTTCAGAAAAGCTTTCAATACTGTCTCTCACAGTATCCTTCTAGAAAAAATGACCAGAATACAGTTAGATAGAAGCATAATAAGATGGGTGTAAAATTGGCTGGTTTCTTGTAAATGGGGTTACATCAGGTTGGCAACCTGTCACTAGTGGGATTCCCCAGGGCTCCGTGTTAGGACTGGTCCTTTTCAATGTTTTCATAAACAATTTGAATGAAGGAAGGACTTGAAATTTTTTTTATTGTTTTATTTTTTTTTTCCAGAAAGTTTGCAGACAGTACCAAATTGGGTGGAGCTGTTGACTTCATTGAGGTTTGTGAGGTCCTGCTGAGAGATCTGGACAAATTAGAGAGCTGGACAATCACCAACAATATGAAGATTAGCAGAAAGGAATCTGGGGATTTTGATCAACAGCAAGCTGAACATGAGCCAGCAGTGTGCCTTGGCAGCCAGGAGGGCCAACTGCATCCTGGGGTGCATCAAGAACAGCGTTTCTAGCTGGTCAAGGGAAGCGATTGCTCCACTCCGCTCTGCATTGTTGTGGCCTCACCTTGAGTACTGTGTGAAGTTTCGGGCATCACAGTATAAGAAAGTTATAAAGCTGTTAGAGAGTGTCCAAAGGAGGATAATAAAGATGGTAAAGGGTCTAGAGGGGACAATGTATAAGGAGTGGCTGAAATCACTTACATTTTTCAGCCTGGAGGAGAGGAGACCTCATTGTGGTCCACAACTTCCTCACAAGAGGGAGTGGAGGGGCAAGTGCTGATCTCTGCTCTCTTGTGACCAGCAACAGGACCCGAGGGAACATCTTGAAGATGCAACAGGGGCGGTTCAGGTTGGATATCAGGAAATGTTTCTTGACTGAGAGGGTGGTCAGGCACTGGAACAGGCTCGCTGGGGAAGTAGTCGTTACACCAAACCTGCTGGAGTTCAAGAAGTGTTTGGACAATGCTCTCAGACACATGGTCTGATTTTTTGGCTGGTCAAGTCCAGCCATCCACCTAGCACTATAAGTTCACCACTAACCTGGCTGCAACCTCCTTTCAGGTAGTTACAGAGAGTGATAAGGTCTCTCCCCTCAGACTCTATTTCTCCAGACTAAACAGCCCCTATTCCTTCAGCTGTTCCTCATATGTCTTGCTTTCTAATCCCTTCACCAGCTTTATTGTTCTGCACATGCTTGAACAACTCAATATCCTTCTTGTAATGAGGGGCCCAAAACTGAACACAGTAAAGGTTGCCTGCCAGTGCTGAGTACAGAAGGACAATCACTTTTCTAGTCCTGCTGACCACATTACTTGATACAAGCCAGAAAGGCACTGGCCTTCTTGGCTTCCTGGGCACACTGCTATTTCATGTTCAGACACCTATTGACCCTAGCCATTTTGAGTAGATATTTTAAAAATTACTCTGGTCTCTTAAATGGGAAAATAAAACAAGATTGTGTTTAGGAGATAAATGTAAATATATTATGGCTGGTAATTTTCATGAAAAGTCAAACCATAGCGTTCCTGACAGTTAAAATATGCAACAGTGTGTATGCAATGTGTGTTATTGTCTATTAGTAGGTGTTAATTTATCAGAAAAAGAAATACATTGTGTATATAAAACATCAGTGAACAGGTTATTTACTTTATCATTATTATTATTATTATTATTAAAGGAAATCTTATAATATTTATTAATATCTAAGCACCCAAGAAAAATTGAACTGTCAGTTGTGTCTGGTTTCGACTTTCAAAGTTTTGCAGCTACTTGGAAGTTCAATAACACAACTGCAAAACAAATGTGATAGATACAACTTCATTATATAAAAATGGCTGGGTTTCTAATGGTTAAAAATAAATTTCATAGCAAAATATCTTGTAAGTACTGAATTTCAATGCGTAAGAAATATATATATATATTTTTTTCAGGAGCAAAAGGAACATTGCTTTAATTAGATAACATAAAATATGAAAGCTTGTTCAACAATATACAGGACTGGCGGCAATTTAATTACCTAATTCTTGATCAAAGGGTTTTAGGAAGCTAATAACAAGAATTATTCATTTATATAATTCTCTGACAACCAGCCTGTGCCAAATCTTTATACTATTAAAAATCTGCTAAATATTAGGTTTCATATCTGGAGGTCAAGGGGATATAGTACTGGAGTCCTAACTCAGTTCTGTGGTCTGAAGAGTGATGCTAAGCACGGAGAAAAGCCCGAGGACCTTTTTCAGTTTCTTTGAAGGGACTTGTGGAGACTGTACCAAAAAGATGTTCTCTCTCACAGTGGATTCATGCAGGTGAGATTGTTTTACCTATCAGTCCTTCTTTAAAATAAATAAATATATAAACTTAGAAACTCTTGTCATTTCTGTAATAGAGAAAACTTAAAAGCTACAACTTTAAAGTCTGAAACTATTCTTAACTTCTTTTTACACTTTCTACTGTATATCTCATGATTCCAAAGGGTTTGGTTGCTCCCTATCTTTGGGTAGGGAATAAATGAAAGAAATGACAGAAATATGTAAGACTCCACTGTTCTGCATCTTGCACAAAAACAGGTCTCAATGTAAAGCATGAGAAATGAGGATATATTTATAGCAGGAATTAAGTAGAGTTAGTCCTACTGGGAAGACAACATGAAAGTGCTTAAAATGTCTTAGAGACTAAAGATCAGCACAGACCAGGAATGTCACAAAGTTATTATTAAGATAATTTTGTTGTGTTTGCAAGTATAAAGAGGCTACTGTACTGGTAACTCAAGAGGGATTTGAGGATTGCACCTTTTCAAATAGCTGTGCGTTTTATCTTCTGTCTTCTACACACCACACATTTCAAAGGAGTGTGTTTTGTAGAAGGTGCTACAGTGACTGATAAGTGAATAGTTTGTCCATTCTCACAGAATGCAGAGTCTTAAAACAAGCGGTTGCTGCCATGCAGACATTCCTTGAATTACAGACTATCACCAGTAATTGTGGCAGAAAAGGACAGGGGAGAAAAAGGATGTTAACAATGTGTATTGGACAAAAAAGGAGCCAGGACAGTCTTTCTACAGAAAATAAGCTATACCTTTCTTTCCATAGATTTATCTATTTTTTTTTTCCAACTTAATGGGACACTGAAGAACCATTTTTTTTCTGTCATTCAAACAATATTTTCCATTAATATTATTTTCTTAAAAATGTGTTTCCCAGCTGATAATTTTAACCAATTCCAGCAGTAATTTCCTAAGAGAAAAAAAAGAAACCTAAGCATGTTGCCACACGCCCAGGCTTAACTCTCTGAAACAAGAAGGGAAGATGCTATATTTTCTGTTATTTTATTACAACTACTATTTAATTATTTATTTCCTGTTAATTTCATACATTTGTAGCCTTTGCAGTTACTGTATGCGGCGTACTAAGTTTGTCATTTTCAGGCAGAAGCATAAGCTGACAGTGTCCCTATATTATGAAGTTAGAGCCACAAGGAAGGGGCGAAAGAAAATTCTTCCTGTGGAACAGACAGCCCCTTTAGCAGCAATAGTTTCCATTTTATATTTCATGTATGATCTCTTATGGGAAATCACTTTGTTCTTTAAAACATCTGTGGTATATTACTGAGGAGAAGAGTGATGTATTATTGTGCTATGAATCATTTATTTATTTATTATTATTTTTCATGCTATGTGACTTTGGTGCCAAACAGAAAAATTTGGAACATACATGACACAAATTCAGTCACTATGACTATATTGTCCTCCTCCATACTCCCAGAGCATCACATGTGGTGCAAGACAAGTAGTCAGCTTTCCTCTGCATTGAACCAACACACTGTTTTAAGAGAATATAGCAAAGAGCAAAATACAGAAAAAAATACACATAACAATTTCCCCATTTTCTATACTTCATTATCTGATTTTTTTTTTTTTTTTTAGTATTAGATTCTTCTAGTCCTCTGGTGACAAATGGTTTTCAAGGGGAATTGTTGGAGATTTGGGAAGTTCTCATACACTAGGTTGAGAAAATAACCACCCCTCTGCTTTGCTTTATGAGGCATTGCTTTGAGCTCCTGGAACAGAAAGGAACAAAGTGTTTTTTTATTTTTTTTTTATTTTTATTTTTATTTTTATTTTTCTCTCCAGCAGTAGACACTACAGGTAAATGATACAACCAAATCTGTCATGCATCAGGAATTGTCAGTGATCCCTGGCAGGTCTGAGAAGGGGGTGCTGACCGGGGCACTTGTTTTAGCATATCATCCAGACCACATGTTGAGTTTGGCCTGCAATAAGCGCCACTCAGAGGAGGCAAACAGAATTGTCATCTATCTATCAGCGGGCTGATAGATATGCCAACTGCTGTTTCTGTAGGACTACCTTTTATTTTTATTTTTATTTTTATTTTTATTTTTATTTTTATTTTTTTTATTTTTATTTTTATTTTTATTTTTATTTTTATTTTTATTTTTATTTTTATTTTATTTTGATTTTGATTTTGATTTTGATTTTTTTTATTTTTATTTTTATTTTTATTTTTATTTTTATTTTTATTTTTATTTATTTTTATTTTTATTTTTATTTTTATTTTTATTTTTATTTTTATTTTGATTTTGATTTTGATTTTGATTTTGATTTTATTTTTATTTTTATTTTTATTTTTATTTTGATTTTTATTTATTTATTTATTTATTTTTTAACCAGTCTACACTGAAAAACAGACTGACTGGTTTAGTGTTTTTGTTTTTGTTTGCTTGTTTGTTTGTTTGAATTTGTTTGATTTTTTTTTCCCTGCTATGAAAACTTCACCTTGTCATTTTAATTAAAAATATATTGGGCACCCATATACAAAGCTAATTGTGTCTGAGTCTGCCTGAAGCACTTCACAATCTATGGGTAATGCATATTTCAGCTACTCATTGGCATTGATCCTTAATAGGAATGGAAATTAAATACAATCAGTTGTTTAGTTATTTAAGCATTGTTCTCATATTGTCATATAAGCCTTACTGTCAGGTAAAAATAAATGATAATCATTCCATGGGCAGTATTTGAAATCATAGGTGTTCTGTGTATACGAAGCATTTCCTGGTGGATCGTAATGTTTTTGAAACAGCTTACAACCCAGGTTTGAGTATCACATGGAATGATGAGAGTTCAAAATGGTCTTTGTTGCTTTAAAAGCAGATATATAATTCCAGGACCTTACTCTATGCAAATAGCATCCATAAGCAGCAGTCAAAGTTCTATTATTTTCTTTCATTCTTGTGACATTAGAAAATTGATAGAAAATATATGGCCTCTGTACTGGTCTATTTCCAGATTCTGCCACCAAATTATTATGCAACTTTATGTTTAGGAGCTTAACCATTATAATTAATCATGTTGTAACTGTAGAAAGATACCTAATATCCCATCTTTATGTATTATTTAGATTATTTCTGTATTGAAAAGCACAGGCAAGGGATTAGTTAAACACGTTGGGGTCTGCTTTACCACCGAAGAACAGAGGATTTATATGCAAAACTCATGTTAACATCAATGCAAGTCTGTTCCATACATCACCTGAGTATTGATAGAAGCAGTAAGACCTTTAGTGATATCCTTACACAGTTTTGTATATCACTGCTTTTCAAGTGGTCATCATTATCAGTGAGCTAATATTTTAATGTGTTATTAGGTAACATAATGAGTATTTTCAGTCATGATCTTTGGGTGAAAACTCACTATACAAGCAAGATATACATACAATGAATAAAAGTACAAGTAAGATTTTGCTGTTATTGTCATTCCAAATAATTTATAAATAATGTTAATATCTAGAAAATAATGATTACTTTTTGCTGTGTTTTCCTTTGAAAGATGCTATCTTTGTATATTACCTGAAAGGACTAAAATACAGTTAATCATTTAAATAGTCTTGTTGATGGGTAGCCTTTCTTCACGTATTGAAATGTGTGATACTGCAGGATAGTTTGCAAGGTGGATCACAGTGAAATGGAAGCCTAACCTATTTTCTGCAGATGCCTGAAATTTCTGCCAGCACCAAAGATATCGCCGAGTATGTGTTTGTTAATACAGCACTTTGTTAGTTCTTTCTTTTTTCTGTGGTGAATCTTTTGCTCTGGATTTTCATTTCTCCTTGGCTCCATTGAATAGCATCTTCTTTGCTGATCTCCAGATTGATATTTTACTCACTGTCAGCATTTTCCTGGTTATTTCCGTGTGAGTTACACTGGGTTTCCATTCCCTAAATGAAAGCCTCCTTACTTTTCAGTGTTGTTTCCAAAGTGCTTTGTGAATAAGCTTTCATTTCTTATACACTGGGGCATGCCTTTCTCCAGTGGTGGGCCATATTCATTGTATTCTTGTTATAGACACAGTGCCCTTTGTCAAGCTCACAGCTTAACTTTTAATTTTGAAAGGATCTATTTATAAAAAATAATAATAACAACAACAACAAAATAAATGTGTGATTGTTTTAATAATTAGATGTGAGTTTTTAGGTTTTGTCAGCTTCAATAAATCAGCTTACTCAGCTACCATCTTCACAACATATATATTTTAAATTATTATTATTTATTATTATTATTATTATTATTATTTTTAAATGGTCAATTTCAATATTTTGGGATCTTAGTCTGTGAGTAACTGACTGCCAAACTTGTATTTTTTCAATGTTTAACTGCACATCTAAAATATTTTAAATGATGTTATTCATAATTAGTTTAGTAATTTTATGTAGTTTTAGACAACAAACCTCTCCCTTCAGTCTGCTCTTCATTTTGTTCATAAAACAAGCAAAAGGTAAAGACTGACATGGTGTGTGTGGGGGTCCCTTACTAACAATTGTTGCTAATACATTGGTGAAATTGTACAGACTACCCTATTCTAGCAGGGGACATTCCATCTTGACTGTTTACTTAGTTCTGTGCTTTGTAATAATTTTTATTTGAATTTGTGTGGCTACCCAGGGAAGTGATCACTACAAGGAAAACTTATCAATTAGAGGTTATACCTTTAAAACTCCTACAGGTTTTTATAATGACAAGTAAATGTAGTTATTCTCCAGTCTGCAGTCATGGCCATAATCATGACCTTCTCTGTGGTTCCTTCTGTTACAACACAGATTAAGAATAGTTATGTGAACAGTCATGAAACTAGCATCATTCTGTTCCTATGGCTCATTACTGTGCATGTGCATGTGTGATGTTGGAAATAATATATTCTTTACCACCTAGAGTTCCATCTTCTGATTGTCCAGTATTTTTGTGAAATTTTAAAGACAAGTGTCTTTTTTTTTTTTTTTTTTTAAACTAATGAGATACCATAAACCAGTAAAACACAAGTGATTATTGTACGAAGTCAAACTCTGCAGTCCTCAGAAGGACTGAGTATTAGAGGTGTATATTTTTGTATCCTGAATTGCTTGGGAAATTGTGGGAATGATGTAGTAAATATAAAATGCAGAAGCAGCAAAAAGCTAACATTTTTGAAAGATAAATAACAAGAAATATCCTGAGAAATGACTGACTTTTGGTCTTCACTTTTTCTCTATATTTCTCTGTATTTCTCTCTCTCTCTCTCTCTCTCTTTTTTTTTTCTTTTTCAACATTAACTCCAGAAACTTATTCACAAAATGTTAGCAACTTTCAATAATCTGAAAGATACAATCTATACTAACATGTACTAAAACTTATTTTATCTTCTAAAATCAGAGAATATCTATGATTGTCTACCTCATTTATAACATTGATAATGGTTTACATTGGTTTACATTATAGTTACCAACCAGTGAGGGATACATTAGAGTTGTTTTAAGTAGGAACTTTCAAGATTGCTCTTATTTATCTAAGAAATATTTGCATAAATACTGAAACAAACAATATAAGAAGAGAGAGTGAAATGGAGGAATATAGCACTAGAAGTGCATACAGAGAGATAATATAGCAGAAACATCAGCTTGGAACAAATGAATCTTCCTCCAACTATGAGACGGTTTTTGTAGAGGAGCTTTTTCAGGCAAGAGGTGTGGAAAACAATGGTTTTTTTAGCTAAATATATAGACTATCTGGAGGAAAACTAGAAAACAGAGCTAGCAGTTGGAATAAAAAATAACCAACGGAGAGCACTGCCATGATGTAGAAAACTAGATGGGAAGGGATAAGAATGAAAGCTTGATATAAAATAAAAGAGTAAGGTGTTTAAGTCCAACTAAGAGAATAAAAAACAAACAAATGAAACAAAGGTTTAGTTTGCAAGACAGAAGATTACTAATGAAAAGAAGACATGAGGAGGATTGAAAAGTGAAAGGGAAATAGAAATGTAATCTAAAAGAAAGAGAAATGGAGAAAAATAAAGAAAATGCACCTTTGAACACAGTTTAATATGATCTAATCTTTCCATAATATTGCAAAAAAAATCAAACTTTTTTTTGTTAGACTCATAGAACAGCAATTTAAGCCTGGTGAAGGTCAGAGGATTAATACCCTTGCTCTGGCTGTTCTCTGACTGCATAGATTAACATGGCTAGGGAGGTTCTGAATTAACTTCTCTGTCCTCTGTAGTGTGTGTTGCAAAAGGGAAATGTAAGTAAGTAGGTAATGTTGGCATCTGGTCTCTCTGGTGAGCAATGGAAGAGAAATTTTGCTGTAAGATGCTTTCATGTTCAGTGTTCATATCCATCAAGGGAATAGTTTGTTTTGTTTCCTCTAAAGTACTTAGCATAATTCTGAGTGCTATAAAACAGTTAATGATTATATATATAAAAAAGAGCTTAACTGAATTTCATTTGTGGATGTCTGTTAACTACCTTATAAAACCCATCTCTAAATCAGTTTAGATTAGGTAATAGATGCATCTCACCTTTTCAAGTTGTCATTGGTTATATTTATTTGACTGACTTCTAAAAATCATGAAGCAGCTTTCAAAAATTTCATTCACTTCATCAACACATGAGGATAGAATTAAAGTACAGTAAAAGACACAGTGGCATGTTATTGATTCAGATTTTATAACTTAATTGATATAAACAAGAATGGTTTGTTTTGTTCCCTAAGTGTGGCTGCTACTGAAGTTTAAGTTAATTCAAAATTGGAAATAGCTTCAGATAGTATATTTGTAGATTGTTTACTAGTGACTTCCTCATTCATCAGAATTTCTAATAGTCTCTGTATATTTCTAAGCTTATGAAACAATAGTTATGATTAGAAAGACAGAGTGAGATGTCTTATAGTTGAAAATTATTACTATTATTATTATTATTATTATTATTGGAACAAACCATGAATATAATATTAAAGAGAAATGTTACAGACACAAATAAAATGTTAGAAACTTAATGTTATGCTTATAAAAATTATTCTTGTTTTCCTTTTAATTTAATGTTACTTTATTTTTAACAGCTCACACAAATTAGAGCTTGTAATTCATATTTTTCTACGACTTTTAAGGATCATTCAAGCACAGTATATTGCATTTTGTTGGGTTGGAGTTAATTTTCTTCATGGCAGTTCATATGATGCTGTTTTAGATTTGTGACCAGAACAATGCTGATAAGACAGTGATATTTTAGTTACAGTTGAGTGTTTGCACAGCATCAAGACCTTCTCTGTTTTTCACTGTCCTCTCCAATAAATAGATTGGGGGTGTACAGTTGAAGGGGATTTATGGACTTTAGCCATGTTTTGCTCAGGAACTGGATTAGCATTTGTCTACTGTTAGGAGGTGGTGAGTGATTGCCTTCTTGTTCTCTGTCTCTCTTCTTCCACTTCTCCTACATTATTAAACTATTTTTATCTTGACCCATGAGTTTTCTTGCTTTTACTTTTCTTTTTTTCTTCCCCTGTCCCACTGTGGGGAGGGATCAAGTAAACATGCAACTGTGTAGTTTTTTTTTTTTTTTTTTAAATACTGTGCAGATGTATGTCTGCAGAGACGTGTATAAACTAGTAAAGAACTTATTATTGACAGAAGCAAAAGTGAGGAAAAAGAGAATTTAAGACAGAGCTTGGATAAGGATGTATCACACGGTATTTCCTCCTTCTGTGTCAATGAGACAAGAAGCAATTCACTCTTTTCTTCCTTTGTGATAAACTGTATTGTACTGTTGTCTATTGTTGTTATGGAGTGGTGCTTGAAGTCCTGACAGCTAAACAGTTGTATCACTGATCATTTCGAAAAATACATTTTCTACATGTGGAAAAGGACTTTTCATAATTTGTTTACAGTTCATATAACCGTGTTTTTTGGTACTTTTACTATACACGTAAAAGGATATGCTATTTTATGCTAAATAAGTGTTTTCTGTTTATTTTCTTCTGGTTGTGATGGTTTAGTTTCTTTATTTTTACCATGTAATTGTGTTCAGGATCTATTTTTCAAAATCTTATAATTACTCTTGAACCTCACATACTGTCTCAGCAGTGCAGAGTGAAATACAAACCCAACGAGACAAACTGGCAGTTATGTCTTTCTCAGTATTTTACAGAACTGCTAAATGTACAAGCTATTGAATAAGAAGATGGGAGTGAAACAAGAATGGAATGAATTTGGAAACAAATTAACTAATTACATCATCTGTCAATATAACCTATTTCCTAGACTCTTTAATTGTGCGCAGCCAGTCTCCTAGGCTTAAATTATTAAACATTATTCAAGAACTGAAATGTGTTTTAAAAATTAGGAAAGTCTTTATAACACATAAATATGGTTTTTAAGAAGTCTATAAAAAGTACAGAGAACTATAGTGAAACATCAAAGTTCAGGAGTTACAGGAGCTTCAATGTTGACATTTTATTGGAGAAATTTTGCTGGGAAAATATTTGCTTTTAATGCAGACAGATTGTTGGATTTTTCTATGGTGTAACTTGTTCTTAGAGCTGAAAATAAGGCCTTGAATTTCAGATAGTAGATATAACCTGAATAATCCAGCTTAAATATTAATATTTATTTATTATTTATTAAGTTTGTAGTAGTAGTAGTAGTAGTAGTAGTAGTAAACTATGCTACCATAACAAATGTTATGAATATTCCACGTGATGGTGAAAAAAAGTTCTCTGTACATTTATTCTATCACTTTTTTTTTTTTTTGCATTTTATTGTGTTTTGTTTTGATTTCATTTCTTTAAATAAATCTGGAGTTCAAAGCAAGGTATGGTTGTTCTCCTTCAGTATATTCTGGGTGTCAAGTAAGTCTTAGATTTTTATTTTTATTTTTATTTTATATTTTTTTCCCCTTGGTTCATGTGTTTTTCCAATACCTACCTCATACATCTGCAATTTTAATGCTGATTTTCCCTAATTTATTGCCCACTTTAATTTCCAACCTGACAAATTCTGAGTACAGAATAGTAGTAGGATTAACGCTAATTTCTATTGCAATTTATTTTCCTGCTGGGAAGTAAGGAACTTACTCTGAATATTCCTTCCTTCATATGATTCCTTCCTTTTCTTGCACTTCACATTAACTTTGTGCCAAGTTGCATATGTATGTGTAACTGTTTTGTTTAGGCTGAGTAGTTGGTGCATTCTCTAGTAAACTCTTAGGTTTAGAGAAGACTGAAAAAGGAACAGACCTCACTGCAGTTATTTTCTGGCTTGTGCTTGAGTTTTCTTCCTTTGGAAGTTAAGGATTAGGGAGGACAAGCATTATCTACAAGCATTATCTACAACAAGGTCTTGCACTGACATGAAAGACTTGGTGCCCCTTGACAAAAATCATTGTGCACAGACTTAAGCACAAGACATTCCCTCTGAACGTTATGAAGCATTTGTTTATTGTGTGGGTGACAGAGCAGTGGCACAGAGAGGTAGTGGAATTTCTGTTCTCAAAGATCTTCAGATATAGTCCTGAGTAACGAGCTCTAGATGGCCATACTTGAGCAGGGGGGTTGGACTAGATGACCTCTGGATTTCCTTCCAACCTCAACCATTCTGTGATTCTGTGAAAATCAAAACAAGCACTCAGTCCTGAAAATCAAATTCTACCACTTTGGATAGTGGCAGTGAGATGTACACTATATTCCTATAATGTCAGGTTGTTCTAATACTCAGTCTGTAGGTAAGTCTTAAAGGCCAGCTGACAAGAGTTAAAATGGGAAAAGTGAATTCAGGTGAGTTTTCCACTTTTTGTAGGAGTTTATATTAATTTTATAACATTTGTACAGTTGAAATACTAACTTCAGGCTACTGAAAAATCACATTTCCTTCTTTAAAAAATAAAAATAAAAAACACATTTCAGATAGAGAAACAAAGGACTCCATGAATTGTTTCCAGTCTACTGCAATGTTTAACAAGCTGTGATATATATATAAGCTGATCATTGAAAAATGAGTCTGTTTATTTCAGGTTTAAAAGTATAAAAGATAGAAAAGATTATACCACTGATAGAAAACATATCCAGAAGACATTGGAAGCTCAGAACCTTTATCCTCTCAACTTGTCTATTGCTTTGTAGATTCTATTTGATATGATCATAAGGAATACTAAAACTGAGTTTCACAGGGTTGCCAGAGACAGTAAGGCAATTAGTACTGCAGCAGTAAATAATGTTGTATATTTCCTACAGCTAACAAAGTGTATTTTGGGATTTCTATACAATAAACAGATATAAAAGAGAATTATCCATATAAGTGATTAATATGGGGATAATCGTATATGAATTATATAATTCTCCATCAGACTGAACAGCAGAACGAAACTTTATGTATAATTCAAGGCTGATGCATGTGAGTTTTAGTGTAAGTAATCTAACACACAATAGGTTGAAAAACTATGATTTATAACTTCATTTTTACTTCAAGAAGTTGTTGTCTACCTCAGCCTTCTCCACATCTATCCTTACATGTTTGCCCACCTCATCCATCAGAGGGGGTACATTCTCCTCGGCCTTTCCCTACTGGCCAATGTACCTATAGAAACCCTTCTTGTTATTCTTTTAATCCCTTGCCAAGCTCAGTTCTATCTGTGCCTTAGCTTTCCTGATCCCATCCCTGCATATCTGGACATCCCTTCCCATACATATGGGAACATACACATGCATCACCTGTAAAACTTCACCTGCACTGACTTCCAGTGAGATAAGATAGAAATTAGATAGGAAGGAGATGATAAAGTACTTTTCATAGAATGTCTTCATAAAATATAAAGTTTGAATTTTTATATTGTGAGTATTTTCAGACAAGGAACGGCTTTACCTAACGACACGACATTATTATCAAGTATAAACAATTAAATCTGTAGAACGATGATTAGATTGTTATTGTCATCATTATAATTATAATTATCATTATTATTGTCATATCTATCTATATATGCAAATACTTACATTATGAATTCCCACCCCCACTCCAAATGATCAGTTTTTAATTATGAGAGCTGACAACTCAGAACTTATAAATGACTATTATGCCTTCATTCTCAAACACCCTAATAATAATCTAATTTTAAAATTAAATTGTATAAAGATAAAAGGACAGTTATAAATGTGGTTCAATGTCTTTAATCTCTGTCAGCATGAAAACTTAAATTTTTTATGAATGGAATGACTAACTACTTACTACACTAGTAATATTTTTCATAATGATCAAAATGAGAAAATACTAATATTTCCTTTGGAAAAAGCATCTGCAGCACTTTTGTTTTTCATGTAACCATAACTAAGATTAAAGGAATGTGACTTGACTTTGTTTCCCTCTGGAAAAGGTGTAAGTAATAAAAAATCTATAGCACCTAAATATACCTAATGTAATCTTTGAAACATCTGTTGAATTTCTTAATCCTTTTTTTTTTTTTTTTTTGGCAAAATGCATACTTCTAAATTTCCAGTAAGAGCAGTGACATCAGATCCATTCTTATCAACATATTCCAAAGTTTTCTGTGTTGTGCATACAATGTAATTCACTTCAGTATTTTTGCAAGTTAGACTGTTGTAAGACTATTAGAATATTGCAATTTATATCGACATCCTACAGCCTGGCAATGTATTTCTATACATAATTCACAAAGAGAAAACCCAATACTTGGGTACTGGAGGAGTCGGGGGAGGTCATGTAAGTAAAATAAGAAAATATGAATATCAGTAGCATATCAGTTATTCCTGGCTAGCTTATTTTTCTAGTTCCCACTGTTAATTTCAAAATAGAGATAACCCTGGATTTGTATCTTGTCTTTACTTGAAAATACTTCTTAGTCCAGAACCTGATGACTTTCAGAACCAATTATTGTAAAACAAAAATATTACCTAAACTTTGTTAGCTATATCCCTGCTAATATGAAAATACATTGATTTGTTAGTTGTCATTTTAAACATTGGTAGTAGTGTCTGTGTGGCCAGTAGCAGCTAGTAGTGTTAATAAGTTTTAAAGTTTCCTAAAAAAAGTCTTGTATAACAAGACCACAGATGCAATAAAAGTCATTCAAAAGAGACAAATAGGATGATTTCTATAGCAATTTTTTATTTAAAGGACAAAGATTACTTCTCTCTGGAGAACAGGTAAATTTATTCTTTTTACTCATAATATACTTAGACATAATGCTCATTTAAAATATGACTTCTGATATATGTGTTTTCTTCAAGATAGAGAATGGGCCAGCTATTCAATAAGCTTTCTGTTAAATGAAGAGATTCTACCTCCTGGGATTGCTTAAGGTCTTTCATCAGCTAAAGACTTCATCATCACACTAAATGTGTAACATATAAACAAAATTATTTCTATAAACACATTGCTAGTTACAGAAATGTTGTATTCTAATCAGCATAATAGGCTCTTTCAGAGAGTTAATTCCTCAGGAACCAATTAGCATAGTTAGTGTTAGATGTGTTTTTCCTAACTTTAACCTGTCTTAATGCACGTATGCTGATTCTCATGGCAATGGAGAGAGAAATGTTCAAATATATCCAAACAGTAATTCATACAATATCAGATATAATGAATGATTATTTTTTATGAAATAATATTCTCTGTGAATATATTTATTTCTATTAACAAAGAAAAAGAAGACAAGATTCTTAATTTCTAAGTGACTAAATTTAGGTGAGACATATCTTGTCTTTATATTCATAGCTTCCTCTAGGTCTGCTGTTGTAGAAAAGCTTATAATAATTGTTCAGTGCTAACCAGGCAGAATATACCATGGATTCTCAACAACAGTTTGCTTCTGATGCAATTTGAAATATTAAACAAGTCATCTAACAGGTCAGTAGTTTGTTTGTTTGTTTCTTTTCAGATCTACAGATCTCTTCACTTAACATGGTGTTTGCCCTAATGTGGCTGGACTGGCTGAAGGGCATGGTGGGAAAAACTTGTATTTTGCCGTCTGCCTGCATTCCCAACAACAATCTGCTGCACAGTGTCATATTTTGCCTTTCTCAACATCAATTTTTCAGTTATTATTATTTTATCTGATGTTTCTGTATATTTTGTAATCAAATTATCCAAATACCCACCTTTATCTTCCTATACTTCATCTCCCCACCCCAGACCCTCACTTGGGCTCTATACTACATACCTCATTCAAACTCTGCACTCTCTCTGCTGTGTATTCAAACCAGTTTATGCTTCTTGGACTCTGCAGATGATGGAGGGCAGAAATATAATTTTTCCTTCTCTTGTTTTTGATGTTTGCGAGCTATGTGTCTTGAATAGTGAGAGAAAATACAGGTCACCTTATAGCAGTCATTGGAGATTTTTGATGCAAAAGTCTAACTAGCCTCTAGCAAAAACCACCAAATTCATTTTTTTCAGCACCTTTACATTTGGATATTTACATTATAAAATATTATACTTTTGTATTTTTTCATAAGGGCAATAAAACATGTTCCCAATGTAAAAAATACTACTTGGTGAATATTAACATTCTGCTTTTAAGTATAGGGATTCTAGAGCTGCTCAATGAGGAAAAAAAAAAAAAAAAGGTGGGGGGGAGGGGAAGAGAGGGGAGTCAGTAATCTCTTTTTGGTATTGAATTTTCTAATAGATATAATAACATTTCTTCCTTAACTATTTTCATGAAAGTAGCTGCGTTTGAATTTGTTTTACTTTGTTTTGTTTAACAAAATCATTTTATGGTCAGTTCTTTTTTATGTTTTCAAAAATTATCTGGATGTAAGACTTAAAATATCCTAAGCTTTTTTGAAGATGACACTAAATTAGGAGAAGTTGTTGATTCCTTCAGAGGTGGACATGCCTTACAGAGAGATTTTGACAAATTAGAGGGCTGGGCAATCACCAACAACATGAAGTTTAACAAGAGCAAGTGCCAGATTCTGCACCTAGGAGGAGGAAATCCTAACTATATGTACAGAGTGGTGAATGAGAGGCTGGAGAGCAGCCCCATGGAAACAGATTTGGGGGTTTTGGTCAAGGGCAAGTTGAATACGAGTAAACAGTGTCAAAAGAGTCAGCTGTATCCTGGGTGCATCAAACACAGCATTGCTAGTCAAGGGAAGTCAAGGGAAGTGATTGTCCGGCTGTACTCTCCTGCTGTACTCTGTGCTAGTGTGGCTTCACCTTGAATATTTTTGAGCAGTTTTGGGTACTACAATATAAGAAGGACATAAAACTTTTAGACAGTATCGAAAAAAGGGCAATAAAGATGGTGAAAGGTCTAGAGGGCATGATGTATGAGGAGCACAGGTAAGAGACATCAATCGGAGAAGAGTCTCTCACCTGGTACATCCCTCTGATTATTAAACTTTATTGCTTTTTCAAGTTGGCAGTGATGAGGTGTCAAAGAGGTCCATGTATCCCTATGAGTAAAAAGGTATGCAAAGGGGGCAGGAGACCTGCACGCATGATCAGGGAGCTCCTGGCAAAGCTCAGACAGAAGAAGGAAGTCTACACCATGTGGAAAAACGGACAGACCATTTGGGAAGAATATAGGGACATTGACAGACTATGCAGGGATGCAACAAGGAAAGACAAGGCCCACTTGGGATTAGATCTTTCAAGGAATGTCAAGGACAACAAGAAAGGCTTTTTCAAATACATAAGTAGAAAAAGAAAGACTGAGGAAAATGTCAACTCGTTGCTGAATGGGGAGGTTGCCCTGCTGACAAAGGATACAGAGAAGGCAGAGTTGCTAAATGACTTTTTTGCTTCTGTCTTTACTGCTAAAATCAGCCCTCAGGAATCTCACACTCTAGAGGCACAAGAGAGGAAGTCTACAGAAAGTGGGACTTTCCCGTGTCAAAGAGGATCGGGTCAGAGATCATCTAAGCAAACTTGACACCCACAAATTCATGGGTCCCAATGGAATGCACCCGCAGGAGCTGAAGGAACCAATGTCATTTCTGGGTCACTCTCCATCATCTTGAAAAGTTGTGGAGAATAAGAGAGATGTCAGAGTGTGGGAGTGTGGCCATGGGGATTGACAAGCCCCATGGTTGGTGGTAACATCGGACTCTTAACTATGAGGCTATGAGGAATGTAAAGAGTTTAGAAGGAAAAAAGAGGGGTGATTCAGGAGATGCCTTGCTGTCTCGGACTGCTTGTTCTCCAGCCGTTAAGACATGGAAATTGCTGGGTGTTTGCTGTTTCTGGGCAAAGGTGTTAACTAATGAATAGTTAGTGGAAAAGTACTGCTGTAGAGCTAATGGTATAAGAAGGAGCCTGTCCTCAGTAAAGTTAGTTGAAGTTATTTGAAGTTATCTCCTCAATAGAAAGAGTTGAAGTTATTGTTATCAATAAAGAGGTTGAAGTTATGATCCTTAAAGAACCCTGGCCTCCATGTGGTCTTTACACCACACCGGAGGACTGGAAGAAAGCCAATGTCATGAGAGCCTTCCAAAAGGGCAAGAAGGATCCAGTCAACTACAGGTCAGTCAGCCTCACCTCCATCCCTGGAAAGGTGATGGAACAGCTCATCCTGGAGGTCATCTCCAGGCACGTGGAGGATAAGAAGCTGATCAGAAATAGTCAGCATAGATTCACCAAGGGGAAATAATGTTTGATCAATCTGATACTCTTCTATGATGAGATGACTATTTGGGTAGATGAAGGGAGAGCAGTGGATGTCGTCTACCTTGACTTCAGCAAGGCCTTTGACATAACATCCTCATAAACAAGCTCAGGAAGTGCAGCATAGATGAGTGGACCGTGAGGTGGATTGGCAACTGGCTGGATGGCACTGCTCAGAGGGTTTTGCTTAGTGGTGCAGAGTCTAGTTGGAAGCCCGTAGCTACTGGTGTCCCCCAGGAATCAGTACTGGGTCCTGTGTTGTTCAACTTATTCATCGATCTGGACGATGGTATGCACTGCACCCTCAGCAAGTTTGCTGATGACACAAAGCTCAGAGGAGTGGCTGACACTGTGGGAACAAAAATGTTTTTACACAGAGTTACATTGTTTAAAGGGAAGGAATGTGGTATTGAGATATGAGTGCAGTGATAAGAAAGCTTAACAGATGACCTTGTAAAATGCGGACAACCAGAATCCTTAGAGCAATTAGGAGGAAATCACGGTGTAAGAAACACTACCACCTCAAAGAGTAAAAAAGTCAAAAGAAATTTGACTTATAATAGGCCGGCATCTGAAAGCCATGTATTGTCTGTGAAACACTGGATGGATTGTGAACCTGGATTACCCAGTCAATGGGGAAACAGGGGAGGGTCCCGATCATCAAGACAAAAAAAGCATATAAACTGTGTTATACAACTAGTAGGCACTCCTGCTTGCGGGATGCCCGCCATTACAATCACAAATAAAAATGCTACTTCACTGAGATCCTCGCCTGAGCCTATGTTATTGGTAAAAGAATGTTTCCCACAATACCCCAGAGGGCTGTGCTGCCATTCAGAAGGACTTCAACAGGCTGGAGAGTTGGGCCAAGAGGAACCTCATGAAGTTCAACAAAGGCAAGTGCAGGGTCCTGTGGAGGAATAACCCCAAACACTACCAAAGGCTGGGAGATGACCTGATGAAGTACAGCTCTGCAGAGAAGGACCTTGGAGTCCTGGTGGACACTAAGCTAACCATGAGTCACCAATGCGCCCTTGTGGCCAAAAAGGCCAATGGTATCCTGGGGTCCATTCAGAAGAGAGTTGCCGGCAGATCCAGGGAGGTGATCCTCCCCCTCTACTCAGCCCTGGTGAGGCCACACCCGGAGTACTGTGTCCAGTTCTGGGCTCCCTAGTACAAGAGGGACATAGAACTACTAGAGTGAGTCCGGAGGAGGGCTACAGAGATGATTAGAGGACTGGAAAACCTGTCATACGAGGACAGGCTGAGAGAACTGGGCCTCTTTAGCCTGGAGCAGAGAAGATTGAAAGAAAAGAATGAGAAAAGAGAAGATCTCATTAATATATATAAATAGCTGAGGGGAGTGTGTCAAGTGGATGGAGCCAGTCTCTTTCCAGTTGTGCCCACTGACAGGACGAGAGGCAACGGGCACAAACCGAAGCAAAGGAAGATCCAGTTGATCGTTACTGTGAGGGTGACAGAGCACTGGAACAGGTTTCCCAGAGAAGTTGTGGAGTCTCCTCCTCTGGAGATAGTCAAGACCTACCTGCATGCCATCCTTTGCAACGTGCCCTAGATGATCCTTCTTGGCAGGAGGGTTGGACTAGATGATCTTCAGAGGTCCCTTCCAGCTAGGCCATTCTGTGATTCTGTAATTTTGTGATTCAGCAACTGAAGTGACTTAGATTTTTCAGCCTAGAGAAGAGAAGACTGAGGACAGATCTTATGACAGCCTACAGCTTACTCATGAAGGGGAGAAGAGTGTCAAGAACTAATTTATTCTCTCTGGTGACCAGTGACAAGAACCAAGGGAGAGCTGCACCAGGGGATGTTCAAGATGGATGTTAGGAAAAGGTTCCTCAATGAAAGGGTGGCTGGACACTGGAACAAGCTCCCCAGGGAAGTGGTCACATACTTAAGGAATCACCATGCATTGCAAATTAACAAGAAAATTCACCTTACTTACAGAGGAAGAAAAAACTACCAAATGTAAGCTTTGGCTTCCCACTGATACAGGTAGCACAGATATAGAGGCAGAAAAATAAGATTTTTTGAGAGTAAAGCTTCCAGATAATCCTAGGAGTAATTCTGTTATTTGTTTAATTCCTGGTATTTCAGGAAATGCTAATTAAACAATTTTAATCACAAAGTCATGCCACTTCAGATACTTGAAAGACTTATAAGAGATTACTTTTTTTTTTTTTCATTGAACCAAACATAATCAAAAGTAACACACAAAATCACTCCATCTTAATTTCAAATATTTAATCAGAATAATATGTGGCTTGGGGAAAACAGATGCATTCCTATCTGTAGAATATATCTCCAAATCCATGAAAAAACAATTAAACTGAATGGAATACATGCAGCATAAAAAACCGAAAAAAAATCTGCAAGTCACAATGTTGTAACACTTATAAATTTAGTATACTTTCTTCCAGGTTTATTTTCTGCATCTGTGCATATATCATACAGTAGCAATATCCGTTAATTAGGCATTTGATATACTGATTGCAAAATTCCATTTCTCCATATTTCTGCCATTGTATTAATCCTCCTTCTAAAGCAGGTACTTACTCTTCCTTATATAAAAATGATTATTGTTCCTATATCTTAGTAATATCACTAGTCTTGTCTCCCAGGTAAGATTAATTACTTTACTGTGATTCACAGGAATGGAGCTGCAACTAAATTACCTTGGTGGCATGTTAACATCTTCTTTTCTTATGTCATGATATAGCACAGTTTGAGAGGGGAAAAAAAGTGTCAATGTTCCTGTAAGTTGCCATGCTCAAATGTTGGGAGTCTTATCGGTAACCTAATCACTAGAAGTTTATTAACTTGCAACAAACTTTTTCTGTCAACACCACAATTCATCTTTTATGCTTTCTTCATTTTGGTGCTCATTAATTTTATTCAGGTCAGCTGTCAATAAGCTTGTCTTATAAACTGTTTTGTAATCACAGCAAAATTTTCATCCAGTTTTATACCAGAAAAACTGCACTCCAGTTTAATTTATCCTATAGTTACAGTTCCCTTATAGTCAATTCTGTTCTTCTCATTACAACGTCTCCAAAATTTAAAGTTATTCTTAACTTGCAAAACAATAACACAGCCTTCCTCATACAGTGCTCCACTACAGTTGATTTTTTTTTGTTTTGTTTATTTGTATATTTTGATTATTAGAAGGGAGAAACTGTAAGGTAAATGGGTTTGGTTTAAATTTTGGATTTCAATTAAATATTGGATTTATTTTTATTTTTAATGGACTCTTGTAAGAGCTATAAATAGTAGATGCATTCCTCTTTTTAAATATATATATATATATTTCATTGCATGTTGTTTAAACTTAACCTCATAACACTTAGGCCACAAAAATAAAAGTTGTTATAATATCCTATCCCATCTCTCCTCAGCACACTTATCCACCCCTTTTTTCTCCTTGTTTTTGATAGAAACAAATCAGTATCTCTGAAGCACCTGAATTAGTAAAACATAACAGGCACCACATGTCAGAAGAAATTAAATATAAAGAAATAAAAGAAATCTTTTAAAAATAGTTCAAATGTCAGAAAGTGGAAAAATAAAAAAGAATGGTGGAATATTGGGATACATAGTGAAGTATTAGTTTTTTATTATCCAAATAAAGGGCAAGGCAATCATGTAATATCAATTCTGTTTTTGATGTTTGTACTTGTAGATTTTGCCCCCATATTATATTACAAGTTCTACCATCATCAGCAGATCAATAATGCTTGAAAAATAAATTTTTTTCTTTGCAGTACTTTTCTTTGAAGAATTGAGAATGGAATGCCTTTGATATAGTCATGGAGAAATGAGTTAAATATATTTGAAATTCTAAAATCGTAATCAATCTTTTTGCTAAAAGAATAAAATTGACTGACTTCTTTTTGTTTATCTGACTTCAAAAACTGACCTTTCAAAAATGTACTATATGAAATAAATAGACAGTAGCAAGAGATGATAAGTTTGGAAGAGAGATTGAATGGCTGGTATTTTTTATAGTATGACTAACAGTCGAAGAGATTGGACAGAATGTTTTAGCTAATCTGTTACAAATTAACTTTATGTACCAAATCTAAGCATAACAAATAGTGAAGTAAAATTTATACTTAACTAATTGCAACATCTAATTTACCTGGATAAAGAGATATTTTTCTACAAATAATAATAAGCCTTGGTGTAGAACAGTTATTTAAAGAATTAGCTATAGCTTCAAAATGTGTATATCATATATCTTTATATCCTCCACATTCCTAATATTAAAAAGTATATCATCAGTGACAACCATCATGGGAAGGAATGAAAATATATGAGAGCTAATTAGTTTAAAAGGGTTTACATGACGAAATAAATTTAATGATCCTTAAAATTCTAAGACTGGTTCTGTTTCTACAAGGTGGTTAGATACATAGGAAAATTAAAGTGTAAAAATATTTTGTCTGATATCAGTTCATAGAACTGTATTAGGAACCAGGAGGGAAAGTAACCTAAGATAAACATCATGTTACATATTTAGTTTTTAAGAAAAGAAGAAAGTCATTACCTCCATATAAAGTGGATAGAAACTTGTGAACAACTAGCCTTTTAAATTCAAACGAATAAAACTCAGAGTATAATTTTTCAAATACATTCAGGAACTTTGTTTATCCTACTTAGGGACAGCATTTTTTATTAGACTATTTCTAAATCTGACTTGCTAGTCAAGATTTCATTAGATAGCTACTTAGTATTCTTGATTTGTCTTCTAAAATCACTGTTTACAGTGAGGAAAATGTTATGCTGGTAAGATTGATCAGTCACTTTAAATTGACTAAAATTACAAAATAAAATAGAAAGGCTTGACAAGACAGCACAGAGTGTAAATCCCCATTGCCTATCTGTATAGAAGATACTCAAAACAAAGTTTCATCACATGTGGAAAACAAAAAGAGATTATAACCACATGTACTACTTCAAGTTCTTTTCCAGAATTATATTATGCTTATTTATTTATTTTTCCCATGCTTTTTGTATATTATGATTTTTGTATGTATTCAAACCTGCTGTGGCAGTTACAAAGGTCAAGCTTTGCTTCAAGGAGTTTACAATGTCTCCTTGAACAAAACTCTGCTATGTCTTTAAGATTTGCTATGTCATTATGTGGAGATTTGTGGGTGCAGAAGTTCAAGATATAGTACTGTTTTGTTCATGTAGAAAATAAGAGGTTAGTTTAAACAAACTTAAGACAATCCCTTCAAACTAAGAAAACTTTCCCGTAGATATTTCTGTCATTGTAAGACTCCAGAAAGTGTCAACCCCTGCTACATACTGACAAACAGCAAATAATGAAAACAAGACAATTTTCACCAGTGCCAGAAACTAAAATATCCAAGATTTTATTATACGTAGAGAAGTAAATATCTCTGCCTCTGGATACCTGAAACTAAGTCTTCTACTGCATTGTCATATACTTTCTTTCAATTTGAAAGTACAATACTCCATGGTTGTATCAAGAAGTAAAGACTTACCTAATAACCAAAAAATATTACTATTTCTACGACTCAAAATTGGTCTGGAAAGTAAAAGTACTTATAAAAGTATTTTTATGGACAGCAATGCCAAATAAATGCTTATAAAACCAATAGAGTTTTTTTTTTTTTTTTTTTAATAGTCTTTTCAAAAAGGAATTATAAGTATCAACCATATGTTATTATTTTATTATTTTTTCTTCCATCAAAGCACAGTAATTTATTCAAGTAAGTCAGAATTTTTTAAACCAAAGAATATGCACAGGACCTTCCAAATTGTAACAAAATTGTTTACATGGTGATATCTCAAGGAAAAAAAAAAAGAAAAAAAAAAAAAAAGCACTATTAGTTATGAAAATGAAGTACCATAAAATAGACATATATGCAGAAAGAAAACTAAAATGTTAAATCACCTTTCAAAAGATATTAATATCCATATATCTGCTACCACTTTTCAATTGTAGTAAAAACTTTGGATTTAATTTTATGATTTCATTTTAGCTGTTGTTTAATGTATTAAGTAGATACTTACACTTTCACAAAATTACTACTATTAGTAGCAAACTTTCTAGGCAATCACAGTGGCAGCATAAGCTATTTTGTAGGACAGGGTTCTCCTGGACACTCACTGAATGCAGTGTTGTGTGGAATCATAATTATTTTTTTTTGTTTAATTACCAAAGCAACAGATTAGTTCTGGGGACAGTTTTATACGGTTTTATACAGATTGTGAGGAAAATACATACGCAGAGGTGAATAGAGATGACACTGACAGAAAACTTACAAACTCACATCCAGCCTGCAGGAGCTAGATATATTTGTGTTCATCTGGTATGAGCCTAGGATATTTACAGTACTCACAAAGGAGCTGAAATTTTATTTTTTGAGTGATATAAGTTTTGGTATACTGAGTACTGCAACACCACTCAAAGACTTTGTAGCTGTTAAACAAATTTATAAACATTCTCTGAATCTAAGCTCAGACCGCTATTTTCTTCAAAGCACTATCTGATACTAATTTCTGGAAAGAAATAGGTGATATTTACCTCTACTCTTTCTCAAATAGAGATGTGAATCCCACTTACATTCCCTATTTCTTCCCCCCCCCACCTTTTTTTTTTTTTTGACTCCTTAAATGATCACAGAAGAGGCACAAATGTATCATAGAGAACTCCAAAGAAGTGAGTACGATATAATTGCTGTAGTAGGATATAACTGTCATCTTAAATATCTAGTTTCAAACTATTTTCTTTATAGTAAAGTAGAAGCCATAAGAGACTGATGGTTCATCACAGTGAAATCAAAATAACTTAGTAATTTAGACAACATTTACAATATAATTAAACTCAGTATCTTTATGTGATACACTGCAAATAAAATCAAAAGAACAACCTAAGAGGGGTACTTTGAAAAAACAAATAATGAAGACAGATCATATAGAAGGAGATAACATCATAGTTCATACATTGAACCAGAAATACTGCCAGTAGTCATTATATTACCTGTCTTTAGCCTTCAAAAATTAGATATGTAGTCTACTACTAAAAGTTGAAAGTTTGTCTTTTTGGGCTTTCCTGGTAACTGATGGAGAGGAAGGTATTTCCAGAAGGTGATTTACCCCAGTGATGTAGAACCTAACACAGCAGACGGTTTACTACTTTCTACTACTTTGCAGGAAGTAGGAATCACTCACTCTAAATGAAATCTTTTGTCCTTATTCACACCAACATTTTAAAAGAATGAAAGGATTAAAAGGATAATATCAGCTAACACTAAGCAGGACAATAGGTCAAGAAGAAAGGCATACTCTCAGAAGGCAAAATAGCTATGGCTGTTTATATTCAACCTCTAATAAAGAAATTCACAGAGCAAAAAATAAAGGATATAAAATTATGAGGAAATCAGGAAACCAAACCAAACCAAAACAAAACACAAAATTTTAACTATACTAATAGTAACAAACAAATCAATAGCAGAAGTGATTTATATTATCAGAAACACAGATATCAGTTATGATGGAGAATATAATTGTACAAGAGGTAAATCTGTTAAAACTGAAAGCAACAAACAGCTTGTTGACTAGGAATTATTGATAAAAAGTCAAAAAGTAAATTATTTGGAATAAATGAAAAGAAAAGTGTTTAAGCTCCACAACGGTAAGAACCTCCTGTTCTCTCTCCCCATTCCATATCATTAATAATTTAACTTCCTACAACTTTTTTATAGTCCTTGCTTTACTCTACAAACAGTTCATAGCAAGATGCTTACTGTTTAAACTAAGTGAAGTCTTTAGACACTTGTGAATACCAGAATGTATGTGTTCATTCTCACATAGCATGCTTCACCAGAGAACACAAAAGTAAAGGTCTAGCCAAACTCTTTGAATTTCTAGTAAAGAAGATAAAGTGCTGTCATAAGAACATAAGCTGGAGGCTCCAAAGAGAATTTTAGTAGAATATAAATTGTAAAATTACAAGTTCCTTAGCAGAAAAATGTAAATTCTGAAAGACTGATTCTGTTGTAACTAACAGAAATATGCAATCCATTTGGAACCAGTGATACTTCATCAGTGCTGTGGTTGACAGCAAGTTGAATATGAGCCAGCAGTGTGCCCTGGCAGCCAGGAGGGCCAACAGTATCCTGGGGTGCATCAAACACGGCATTGCTAGTCAGTCGAGGGAAGTGATTGTCCCATTCTACTCCACGCTGGTGTGGCCTCACCTTGAGTACTGTGTGCAGTTCTGGGCACCACAGTACAAAAAGGACATTAAACTGTTGACGAGTGTCCAGAGGAAGGCGACGAAGATGGTGAAGGGCCTAGAGGGGAAGACATATGAGGAGCGGCTGAGGTCACTGGGCCTGTTCAGCCTGGAGAAGAGGAGGCTGAGGGGGGACCTCATCACAGTCTACAACTTCCTCGCGAGAGGGAGTGGAGAGGCAGGTGACCTATTATCCGTTATCACCAGTGACAGGACCTGTGGCAATGGTGTCAAGCTGAGGCAGGGGAAGTTTAGGCTGGACATCAGGAAGAGGTTCTTCATCGAAAGGGTGGTCGCACACTGGAACAGGCTCCCCATTGAAGTAGTCACTGCACCAAGCCTGTCTGAATTTGAGAAGTGTTTGGACTGTGCAGTTAGTCACATGGTCTAAAGTTTTGGGCAGACCTGTGCAGTGCCAGGAGTTGGACTTGATGATCCTTATGGGTCCCTTCCAACTCAGGATATTCTATGATTCTATGATTCTAAACTGGTTAAGAAAATCTTCATCTTTTTATAAAGGTGGCCATAAGAACTACAGACAAGTGAGACAGTTCACTTTCAGACAGTGAATTGCACAATGCCTATAAGCAAAAGGCAGATCTATGGTGGTTTTATTGTTCTGTCTTTTAATGCTTGGCTTTGTTGTTGTTGTCTTCCCCATCTCTGAAAGATGTAAAGGAAAATCAGAACTGCCTTAAAGCAGCAGGTAGCATTCTGCTATCCTGGGGGCTCAGAACCTTTGCAAATCAGGTCAGTAAACATTTGATGATTCAGAAGGATACTTTAACCCCTTAAAATACCAACATTTTAGCAGCAACTGTCAAAAGAAATCTGAGGAAAGGAGCAAAAATATTGTGGTCAATTGGTACTTAATCAAGTTATCTACTAAATAAAACTAAGACCTTCCATTTGTCCTACAGCTCTGCCACATTTTTTCCCCAAAATATTCCTAACAAAATCAATAGCATATCAAGAACATCGTGATACCTGACAGTTTAATTTCAGAAAGTCTGCAAATCAATAGCTTTAGAAAAGCTTAGAGTTCTTCAGAATATAAGAGAAGGGGGACTGTGTATGTAAGTATTTGTGTATTTGTGAGTGAGAGAGAAGACGAGATTTCCATTCATCACTGTGACTTTCTGCAATATTGTATTTCAGTCTCTATCTTTACTATTCTTTTGTGAAAAGACTTTAGAGCTTCGTTCTTTAACTTTAAGAAGTTTGTAACTCAGTCACATGATTACCACATATTTTTCTATAAGATTTATGTACAGGATTGAAGTATTCAAATTAATGACAGATATATTTACGTAGGTTTTTAAGTAAAATATAAGTGGATTTTGTTTGTTTGTTTGTTTTTATGAAATAGTAGACTTAACTGTATAGTTTAAAACTCAAATAACTTCAACAGAAAATCTGGTCTTTCCAGCTCTTAAATGACAAATGTTGATATTATGTACATATATACATCCATAAAGTCCAAACCTAACTAAACAGTCTTCAAATTCAGTTTTTGTTAAGAAATTTCTATATAAATATTTAATTCTAAATGTAAAATACAAATCTCCTGATAACCCAAACACAAATGTAGCAAATATTTAGCTAGTGTCAGCAGCACTATTTTTGATTTTCTGTAAAGAATATGCATAATGATACACAAACTATAAAGCCATATAAAACGTCAAGATTCATTGTCTGACAAGACAAATTTTATCCAAATAGATGAACACATGAATCATTGATAGATTAATCCCCAAACCGTAAACGAAACACAAAATGCAAATTTTAAAAGTTCCAGTGGGAATATTCTCAGATTTATTTAAAATATTTTGTTCATGTAGAGGTGAAGAGACAAGTACGAGCAATTAAATCAGATTATTGTGTCAGAGCATCCATTCTTGTACTGGCATAATAGGGAATCTATTATCACACATCAGTGCTTTATTTTCTGATATGCAAGGTATTTGAAAAAAGTCAATTTAGCTTTTAGATTACCCAGGTAATTTTTTTTCTTTGCTTTTTTTTTGTTTGTTTTGTTTTGTTTTCAAAGATGATATATCCTTTATTGTGTATTCAAAACACACACACACACAAAGACTTAAAACTATAATATTGATAGATAGGCTTGGATTTCCCTCAGTTTACTTCAGTAAGCTATATTTATCTACTGCCCAGTTAATGATTAATGGAGAGGAAAGGATGTTAATCTTAGGTCATATATAATCTCCCAATTTTAGGCCTCTGTGTTAGAATAAGCGAGAAAAACAGTTATGTACATGCATTTATGTTTTCCCACTGACTAGACAGGAAGTGTAAATCAAGCTGCCTCTATCTGGAAAGGCATCTTAAGTGCTGACAACAAGAAATTGTGATGCTCTAGACATCCCAGACACCTCATTACCTGCTTAACCTTAAAGAGATAAGGAATCTCTTTGACTTTAAAGTGGCAGTTTAATACTTCTTGGGTATGTACTTTTCTAGATGGAGTCATAACAACTTTCAAGAAGTACCTAATATCCCTATTCTTTGTCTGGAGAAACATAGTCAGGTTCAAGCATTCCTGGTACCATCATTCATAATGTGTGAGCTAAAATCACAGTAGTTTCTGAATAAGTATGTGTAAACTGATTCACTAGGAGCAAACAGAGTAGGTCACAGGTAGTTTCATGTAACTACTTCTTTCATTTCCTCCTTGTGCTACAGACAGATCTGGTAACTGTACTACTTTGCTGTTGGAATAACATTTCAGTCATGCAATAAACTTCTTATATGACTTTCCATTCAAAAAGGCAATATAAAGCCTTAACTGTAACAAAGTAAAAGGAACACTTCAAAGACACTGTCCTCTTCAATGAGCTGTTCTCATCCATACCGAGTCTTTGAATCATAGAATCATATAATCACAGAATCATTAAGGTTGGAAAAGTTCTTCAAGATCATCTGATCCAACCACCACCCTACTACCAATGTCACCCACTAAACCATGTCCCTAAGCACCAACCTTTTCTTGAACACCCCCAGGGACAGTGACTCTACCACTTCCCTGGGGAACCCATTCCAAAGTCTGACTACTCTTTCTGAGAAGAAATGTCTCCTAATTTCTAACCTAAACCTCCCCTGGCACAACTTGAGGCCATTCCCTCAAAAAATGATCCTTCCGCAGGTTCACCTATGGAAACCTTGTTACAACTTTTACTTCCTCTAGATAGTCAAGTTTGACTGTCTTCTCAACACTCTGGCAGGGACGTAGCCAACCTGGCTTGGGCTCATTTGAGGAGCTCACTAAACCATCCAATTGGTAGTAACGACAGGAGGTATGTACAAAGGGCAGGGACTTAATCAACGTGAGCTTATGACCTGTACTTACTGGGAATTCTTCTTTCATGGGGAATAATTACAATCCCTTATCCCCATCACGAATGGGGTTCAATGGGTTACCCACACCTGCCAGTGTAGGATAGACACAACCTCATCTTGTGGAAAGTGCTTCTTGCATTATCGCCACTAGTCACTCACCGAGGCAATAGGTTCCAAAGCAGGAACGTTCTGCAGCAGAGCAGGGGATCATGGTATGCAAGTGGGTTCCTGCGTTGAGGCAACCTCAGAGAGCGGAGGGAGATTCCAACTTCCAGCAACCCTCACAAGAGTGGCTGATGAGGCTTGGGAGGGGACAGGAGCACCTGCCATCCCCACACATACAAAAGGTGCCCCTAGGGATTGTGGTGACCAGGAATGTGGGATCAGAGCATGCAAACAAGGTATGTCATGACAGTCAGGGAGTGGCCTGGCAGTTTGCATGTCAGTTCACTCAGGGAGGGTGGAAGGTGGATTGCTTTCTTCTATTCTAGGAGCAACAAGAAGGAACTTTCTACTGAAACAAAAATGATGTCCACTTATTTCCCTGCCAGGCTGTATCTGAAACCCAAATGGAAAGGGCACTGCTTTCCCAGACAGATGCTTATATCCAAACAGACCTCCCAAGGATAGAAAGATATTTCCAGACCCTCAGTTGCAGGGAACTTCAGAATCTGGAATTTTCCCTATCTCCTGAAGGCAAAGGTGGGTGTCATGGGTGCAAGACTGACCAGCTGAAAGAACTTTTCAAGCAGCTTGGCATGTTAAAAAAGGAGCTCACCAGGCAGCATAGCATCCAGGAATCCAAGGGGGTGATTGGTAAAAGGTATTATGAGCTGACATGGGCTGAGCAACAACCCTGACTTAAGTCCTGGCCAGGGGAAAGAAAGCTAGCTTCAGCCCTGAACCAACAAACTTGACTGACTTGCAAGACAGGGGAGACTGGACCCTTGTCTCTGCTCGGAGCAGCAGAAAGAGTCTCTCCCTTGCCCCTGAAGTGGCTGTACACAACAGATACAATGTTCTAGGGTTTGAGAGAGGAGAGTGTGTGAGTAATGGTAAAGACCTTGGAAAGGGCAACTGTATGAGGTTGGCCCAGTCAACCACCTACATCAGAATGAGTGCCACATAAAAATGCATAAAGGTCGTTAGTAATTGCAGACTCCTCACTGAGAGGCACTGAGACACCCATTTTACATCCAGATAATTTCTGCAGAGAGGTTTGCATTCGTGATATTATGAACAGGTTACCAAGCCTGGTGGGGCCAGAAATCTACTATGCATTCTTACTGTTTCATATAAGGTCAAAGAAGGCTGCAACAAAGAGACTTCAAAATATCAAAAGGGACTTTATGTCCCTCAGAAAGATGTTGAAGGGATCTGGAGCTCAAGTAGTGTTCACGTCTATCTTCCCAGTTGGACACAGAGAACAAGAAGAAGGACACAAATGGATAAAATGTGCAGTTGGCTGTGTGGCTGGTGCCATGGTCAAGGTCTTGGGTTCTATGATCTTGGATGTACTTCTGAGAGACCAGGCATGTTGACACTGGATGGGGCACACCTGAGATGAGGCAATAGTGTTCTGGGCAGCAATCTGGCTAGACTTATTAGTAGAGTTTTAACCTAGATTCACTGGAGGAAGGGGATGTACCTCTGTGTGATGGAAGAGAACCTGGGAACACTTTAGGAAGCAACAGGGAAATACTTGTGAATTGTCCCAAATGACTTAGGAAGGGCTTCTCTGAAAAGGTGATGTGACCAATAGACAAGCTGAACCAGGAACAATTGGAAACCACGGTGCAATTAGAAAACTATGACCTAATTGCTATCACGGAAACACGGTGGGACAAATCACAAAACTGGAACATGGGAATAGAGGGCTGCAAGCTTTTCAGAAGAGAGAGTCACAGAAGGAAGTGTGGGGGTGTTGTTCTCTATGTTAGGGGAGAGATTGATTGCAAAGAGCTGCCTCTGAGAAACAGCCACAGACAGGTTGAGAGCTTGTGGGTAAAAGTTATTGACCAGACAAATAAAGGGCACCTTGTGAATATGGTCTAATACAGGCTGTCTGATCAAAGGGAGCCTGTTAACAAGGGCTTCCTGCTTCAGCTACAAGAATCATCTCATTGCAGGCTCTCATCCTGATGAAGGATTTCAAAAACATGGATGTCTGCTAAGAAAGCTACACAGCAGGCTATAAGCAATCCAGGAGATTCCTAGAGTGTGTTGAGAATAGCTTGCAAGTCCAGATATTAGACAAACCAACCAGAGGAAAAGTGTTACTGGACCTGGTGGGCCTGGTGCTTACCAAAGCAGAAGAACTCATTAAAGAGGTTAAGTCTGGAGGCAGTCTGGGCTTCCACACCCTGGATGAGTTTATGATCTCAAGGAATGAGGGCCTAGCAAAGTCCAAAGTCAGGACCCTGAAATTCTGAAGAATGAACTTTGAGCTGTTTAAAGACCTAATAGATGAGATCACGAGAGCACTGTCCTTAGGGACAAAGAAGCTGAAAAGAGCTGGGAACACTTTAAGAACACTTTTCTTAGAACACAAGAAATCTCTCTCCCCATATGTAGGAAATCAAGCAAGGAAGGCAGGAGAGCAGGATGGCTGAACGAGGATCTGCTGGTCAGACTGAGGTGTAACAAGGAAATGCACAGGCAGTGGAAGCAGGGGAATGTGACCTGGGAAGAGTACAGGGATGCGGTCCAGATGTGAAGGGATGGGATCAGGAAAGCCAAGGTAAGGATGGAACTGAGCTTGGCAAGGGATGCAAAGAATAACAAGAAGGGGGTCTATAGGTACATTGGCCAGAAGAGAAAGGCCAAAGAGATTGTCCCACCTCTGATGGATGAGAAGGGTGAACTGGTAACGACAGACACAGAGAAGGCTGAGGTAGTCAACAACATTTTTGTGAAGATTTAGATTGGATGTTAGGAGGAAGTTCTTCACTCAGAGGGTGGTTCACTGGAACAGGTTGCCGAGAGAGGTTGTGGATGCTCTATCCCTGAAGGTGTTCAAGGCCAGGTTGGATGCGACTCTAGGCAACCTGATCTAGTGGATGCATCCCTGCCCATGGCAAGGTGACTGAAACTAGATGATTGTTATTGTTCCTTCCAAACCAAACCATTTTATGATTCAATGATTCTATGACAAGAGGCTGGAATATGCAGAGCACCCTGAGAAACAGACACTACTCTCAGTTGGTAGAATCTCAGGAATGTGTAAAAAAAAAAAAAAGTTTAAAAGGTGTGATTTTGTCAGTACTGTTGTTAAATGCGCAATCTACCAGATTTGTATTATTTTACTTCTTCACCCAAAATCACTAATTATAGACTTTTCATCTTTACCATCTATGATATTAATGCAGAATTGGTATTCCAAATTAGCTAGGATTTTTTTTTTTTTTAAACCAGAATATTCTCAGACAGTGAAATAGTAATTCCAGGCAGAGAAACCCACAAACCAGTAATTTCTTAGAGAACATCTGTACATTTTCAGGAGTTATGCCTTCAGACAGCTCAACAATGAGGACTGCAGCAGGTATACAACAGATTCAGCTAATGGCCCAACAACAGGGAACCCACATGTTTTGAGAATCTCAGTTAAAATTAGTAGCGAAGGTGTTCAGATATGTTGCTTCACAGTCTGGTGGTGTGATCGCCCACTGACCACAGCTGGTTTCAGCTGAGCATCCTGGTGGACTACAGTCAGCTGGTGATGGGAAGGTCTGGCTCGCAGACAAATCTATCAAAGGGAAATGTCAAGGAACCACAATTGTTAAGTGTCAAAGAACAGCAAATTTGAGGTTTCCACTATATTTTAATAGATATTTTGGGGAACAATCCTGAGCTTCTGTTTCAACACTTTTGCCTCAATGATATAATTATAACTTCCATTTTACTTGCTGAAATAAATTTGCTTCTTTGTTTGTTTTCTTTCTCTTGGTTTATTTTTTCTTATCAGGATAAAGTAGGATGGGATCAATTATTTGTAGTAACTGCCAGTAGTTGAACATGAACTTAAGTGACATACTTCATTAATGTGATTTTCATTTATAGTTTAAAAAACAATTTATACAAAAGGAGAATTAATCTACACTGGAATTTTCTTTCCCCCTTTCATGTCATTTCATCAGTCCCTCAAAATAAAGAAAAAAAACAACAAGGAACTAAAACCCCAGATTTATGCAAATGACAAAGAACGGAAGTCATAGTAGTTTAATGTAAATGTTTTAAAGTATGTTTTTGCACTTTTCTGTTCATAGCTATCCCACTGGAACATATGGAGGTCAGTTCTAATTTATGTCAAGCTGCTGTGGTCACAGACCATTGAAAATAGAACCCAGCACTATCATTAACAACAAAAGATTTTCCTTACTTTCCTGAAAGAAAGAAAGAAAGAGAAAGAAAGAAAGAGAAGAAAGAGAAGAAAGAGAAGAAAGAGAAGAAAGAAAGAAAGAAAGAAAGAAAGAAAGAAAGAAAGAAAGAAAGAAAGAAAGAAAGAAAGAAAGAAAGAAAGAAAGAAAAAGAAAGAAAAAGAAAGAAAGAAAGAAAGAAAGAAAGAAAGAAAGAAAGAAAGAAAGAAAGAAAGAAAGAAAGAAAGAAAGAAAGAAAGAAAGAAAGAAAGAAAGAAAGAAAGAAAGAAAGAAAGAAAGAAAATATTTCCTCTTTTTGAGAGGTCTATGCACCAGATATTTATCCTTGATTTAGGATGATGTTCCTTAGCTGGACAATCTAAACATAAAATGTATTTGAAGCTCTTCAAAATACATTTATACCCAAACTTACTAGTGAGGCCCTTTCTTGAACTCAATAGATAATATAATTCTCTGAAAACTGTCTTCTGTAACAGTAGTCACATAAGATATAATATTCTGTTCCCTGTTCCCCCCTCCCTCCCCCCCCCCCCCCCCTTTAAATTGTACTCTTACTTCCATTGGGTTGTCACAGAGGAAACATATGATAACAGTAAGTCACAAAGAAATCAGACGATATAAAACTCATTGTAAGATAGGGGAAATAAATTAATATATATATGTATATGTAAGAAGAAATCTACTTTTACATACTTTGATAGTAGTTCAAATTACTTGACCAGCAATTGACAATTAACTGTACTATTCATGTACAAGGAATAATGCCTACCCTGGCTTTAGCACATCTATCATCTGTAGTCCTTATTAGCATTAAAATTCCAATTACCTTATTCTAGCTTCTGTTATCAGTCTATGAACAGTAGCTGCACAGTTATTTGTCATTGTTCAATGTAATTAATTCTTCATTGAGTAAATTCATATGGGAAAAGTCAAAAACATTTCTCAACCCTGGACAAAAGTATTTTCACTTTCTCAAAAGTTTATTTACTATTTTAGGGAATTAAAAACAAGCAAACAAAAATCGTATTTATGTTCCTTTCAGACAAAAATCCATGAAAAGTTACATGTACTATGTTATGGAACTGAAAATTTTAACTTCCTGTCAGAGCTGATGCTGTAAATTGAAGTCAACAAGATAGTAGCATCTCTCTTGCAAAGGTGTAAATTGAAACAACACACGGGAAAAGAAAGACGAAATAAGCGTTCAATCTCAAATAATTTTGGAACAAGTAATAATGTGTTAGCCAGTCTTAGCTGACTAACATGATGAGTGCCAAGTCTGTGACTATTGGATATGTAGGTAAAGCTAAATGAGTTGGAACTGAAACATGGAAAATTTCCCCAAAGACATTAAAACTATGCCACTTCAGTAATAGAAGAAATATTTTCTTTTTAAGGAGGGTACTTATTATTATTATTAAAATATATTACCCATGGGATATACTTGAAAATAATTTAAAAATATTTATTTATTTATTTATTTATTTATTTATTTTAGTTAAAAAAAATCATTAAGTACATTGGGGAAAGATTTAAAAATATCTTAATATAATTAAAACTCTCATTATAAGTGTAATGAATGTATGCTTTTGGCAGTAAAAGTTTGTCTTGGAAATCTAATATGTAAGTTTCATAAGCTTTCTGAACAAGCAGAACGGTTATTTCCTTACTTTTTCCTAACTACTGTAGATAAAATGCTGGAACATTTCTATGGCCAAAGTAGAAAATTATAGGAAAGTGGATGATTTTGCTGCAGACTTTGCTGAGAATTTTCTTAAGCAAGAATATATTTGTTAATTTTCTCCAATGTCCTCATTACTGAAAGCTGTGAGTAGGTTGGTCTCTGGGAATTTACTCTGGAAGTCTAGGGCTGATCTTTAATTTCTTTTTACTCTCTGATAAAAACTTTTAGTTTCTCCACTAAACACAATTGTCTTCAGAAACTGGGGATCTACTTTATTTGTTCAGATAAACCCTTGAGCGCATTCTCTAGAATATTCAGAAGAACTACACCTTCAAGTTTTTAATCATCCAAAGGTATCTCAGCCCTGTATAAGCTTATATAACATAACAAAAAACATTGTATTTCAGTCAGTGAGACAGGGTTACCTTTGGGAAAACTAAATAAACAGTGCAAGATGTCCATAAAAGGCATTTGTTTTGGTTTAACGCAAAAAGGCTTTGTGGTATTTATACATTGACTAAGTACACAACAAGTACAACACGTAGTGCCATAATGACTTCCTTCTTCTATTTTCACTGAAAAGCCAGTTTATTTATTTTATTTTATTTTATTTTATTTTATTTTATTTTATTTTATTTTATTTTATTTTATTTTATTTTATTTTATTTTATTTTATTATTTTATTTTATTTTTATTTATTTTATTTTATTATTATTTTTTTCCCTTTCCTCCTTATTAATCAGTTTTATAAAAATTTTATTCTTCTACCTGAGGCTGCATAGCTCCTCTAATGTCTTGTAATGGAAGATGAAAGCTAACATTTCATTCAAACATCTCATCCAAATAAATTATTCTTTACAGAACTAAGAGAGGCCTCGAGATTAACTCCCCTTGTCCTTATGGGGGACTTCAACTTGCCAGACGTTAACTGGGAGTGCCACACGGCTGACACGAGCAAGTCCAGGAGGTTCATGAAGCACCTAGATGATAACTTCTTGGTGCAGGTGCTAACAGAGCCAACTAGGAAAGGTGCCCTCCTAGACCTGTTGCTAGAAAACAGAGAGGGTCTGGTGGGAGATGTGGTGATTGGTGGCCGCCTTGGTCAAAGCGACCATGAAGTGGTTGAGTTCAAAATTTACGGTGACAGAAGGAAAAGTGCCACCAAAACCTCATCCCTAGATATGGGGAAAGCGGACTTCAGGCTGCTCAGGGAACTAGTCAGCAAGGTCCCCTGGGAAACTGCTCTTGAAGGCCTCGATGTCCACCAGTGCTGGTCATTCTTTAAACGATGCCTCCTAGAAGCACAAGATCAAGCAATTCCTAAATATCGCAAGTCAGGCAGGCGGGGCAGGAGGCCGGCGTGGCTGACCAGGAACATTCTAATGGAGATTAGGCGGAAACAGCGAGTGTTTCGCTACTGGAAGGAGGGCCAGGTGTCATGGAAAGAATACAGGGATGCTGTTCGTGTTTGTAGGCAGAAAATTCGTGTGGCCAAAGCACACCTAGAGTTGAAGCTGGCTGTGTCTGTGAGAGAAAATAAAAAGGGCTTTTTCAGATATGTAAATGGAAAAAGGAGAACTAAAGAATACATAGGGCCGCTCCTTGATAGGGAAGGTCTCCTCACAGACAATGACATAGGCAAAGCAGAGACGCTTAACGCCTTCTTTGCCTCTGTCTTCAATGCTGATGATGGGCTTCGGGACCCAGGGTGCCCTGAGCTAGAGGACCGGGACGGTGGGGATGACAAACTCCCAACCGCCCCTGAACGTGTGCGGGATTTGCTACTCCACCTGGATCCCTACAAGTCCATGGGTCCGGATGGGATTCATCCCCGGGTGCTGAAAGAGCTGGCGGACGTCATCGCGGAACCTCTCTCAATTATTTTTCAACGATCCTGGGAATTTGGAGAGGTCCCGGTAGATTGGAAACTGGCAAATGTTGTGCCGATTTACAAGAAGGGTCAGAAAGAAGACCCTAGCAATTACAGGCCTGTCAGTCTCACGTCAGTGCCTGGTAAAATCATGGAGAAGATGGTTCTCGAACTTACTGAGGCTCACCTGGGGGACAAAGCAGTCATTGGTCCCAGCCAGCATGGGTTTGTGAAGGGCAGGTCCTGCCTAACTAACCTGATTTCCTTTTATGATAAGATCACCCGTATGATGGACCAAGGGAAACCAGCTGATGTGATTTTTTTGGACTTCAGCAAGGCTTTTGACACGGTTTCCCATAGGATCCTACTGGACAAAATGTCCACCATACAGCTAAATAAAAACATCATACAATGGGTGAGCAATTGGCTAACGGGCAGGGCCCAAAGGGTTATGGTAAATGGGGCTGCGTCAGGCTGGCGGGCGGTCACCGGTGGGGTCCCTCAAGGCTCCATTTTAGGGCCGGTACTTTTCAATATTTTTATAAACGATCTGGATGTAGGAATAGAAGGTATTTTGAGCAAGTTTGCTGATGACACCAAACTTGGAGGAGTTGTGGACTCGAATGAGGGTGGAAAGGCCTTGCAGAGGGATCTGGATAGGTTGGAGAGCTGGGCGATCACCAACCGCATGAAGTTCAATAAGAGCAAGTGCCGGGTCCTGCACCTGGGACGGGGAAACCCTGGCTGCACATACAGACTGGGGGATGAGACGCTAGAGAGCAGCCTAGAAGAGAGGGATCTGGGGGTCGTGGTAGACAGCAAGTTGAATATGAGCCAGCAGTGTGCCCTGGCGGCCAGGATGGCCAACCGTGTCCTGGGGTGCATCAAGCACGGCATCGCTAGTAGGTCAAGGGAGGTGATTGTCCCGCTCTACTCTGCGCTGGTGCGGCCTCACCTCGAGTACTGTGTGCAGTTCTGGGCACCACAGTATAAAAAGGACATGAAACTGTTGGAGAGTGTACAGAGGAGGGCTACGAAGATGGTGAAAGGCCTGGAGGGGAAGACGTACGAGGAACGGCTGAGGTCACTGGGCCTGTTCAGCCTGGAGAAGAGGAGGCTGAGGGGAGACCTCATCACAGTCTACAACTTCCTTGTAAGGGGGTGTCGAGAGGCAGGAGACCTTTTCTCCATTAACACCAGTGACAGGACCCGCGGGAACGGGGTTAAGCTGAGGCAGGGGAAATTTAGGCTCGACATCAGGAGGGGGTTCTTCACAGAGAGGGTGGTTGCAAACTGGAACAGGCTCCCCAGGGAAGTGGTCACTGCACCGAGCCTGTCTGAATTTAAGAAGAGATTGGACTCTGCGCTTAGTCACATGGTCTGAACTTTTGGGTAGACCTGTGCGGTATCAAGAGTTGGACTTGATGATCCTTAAGGGTCCCTTCCAACTCAGGATATTCTATGATTCTATGATTCTATGAAATCATCCGGAGAGACTTCTGGAAAAGTAACAACCAGGAGAAGGCTATGTGCAACAGTATGACATCAACAAGCTTTACAAAGTTATGCCTTTTCATGACATTCATTCCCAAACAGGAATAAGTAGTGATCAATTCATGAAGAAAAACAATATGATATAAAAGTGCAAACTGTATGCACTTTCTGTATATCTTATGTATAGTCCTGTTTTAGAAAGGAAGCAGGGCAGCACAATCTTTGGATTTTGTAAGCCACTGTAATAAGTTGTATTGCCTTCCTATTTTTGTACGTGTATAGAAGAAATTATCATTTATAGGCATGGTGAAAACTAATGGATTATCTTCTGTGAGTGGAAAAAGGAAAGTTTACTTCAAAGTTGTGGAAGATTTTTTTTTCCCCAAGACCTTGTCCCTTAATTATATGTTTTATAGAGTAAGTAGAATTTTAGCTGTCTGTGGAAATCTGCAGGTAGTAAAGATTCAGAGAGTTTCTGTGGATATATTAGTCTTTTTCTATTTCAAATGCTAGAAAACAAATATGAAAACTGATTTTTTTTTTAATGTTTTGTCTTAGATGACTAAAGAAAAGGACAAAAGGATGACATAGGGATGTTAGAAGAAACTGAAGAAACAATATGGAAGCTTATGAATTTGATGATGTTGAATCAAATCTAACTTCATATAATGCAGTGATAGATGAACACCTTAAAAAAGCAATATTCTTATTAAAAATAAATATTTTGGAATCAGTTTTTATATTCCTCTCTATAATGTCTCTATCTATACCTACACATTTTATATTTAATTATTTACATCTATTCACTATCAACTTTTTTTTTCATGTTCAAGACTTAAAAATCTTCTATTGCCTTTTCTGGATTACTAGACAGATCTCATCTTTAAATAGTCTCATCTGAAAATATGAAACTCTAGAAATACTTTATGAAAGTCTACTTTGGTGAAATTGACAACTCTTTCTTCCAGAACTGAATAATTTGGATTAGTATCTGAACTTCTAAGTATTTAGAATTAAATCCAAAGGTAAATCAGAGTCCTTTTTCCCTGTTTCATAATCAGTTTGTAATAGAGTTTACTCTGCAGTTCAGAATAAGTTATCCAAAATATCTGAGTTTTTGACGTGAATCTAAATTGGAGGAAACCAATAATATTATGGCTTCCTGCTGAGACTCAGAAATGTAAAAAGTGATCATTTTTTTTCTTAAGAAAACCTGAAACTTGTTGTGATTCAAGTACTGAGAAAATATGAGGGTGAAGTTAATGAGTAAAGAAGCATATATTTCACCAGAGATGTTCCAGCAAACTTCAATGTTCAGAAGACTTAGCAAGATGTGAAAGTCACAGATTTTCTTGGTCTACCTAAAGCTGAGGAGAAGCTTGAATCTCTCTTTGCTACCTCAGCTGAGGACCCTATCCACTGAGGAAATGAAAGTTGCTGCAGGGGCAGGCTTTTGCTGTCTCAGCTAGCAGAGATTGGATATGATGGGGAAAAAATGGTGTCAGCAACCTGGCATTTATAAAAAATGACCTGCTCAAAGCTCCTGAGAACTCTGGTTTCTAACCCAGCACTTTGCTTATTGTTTTATTTTATTTTATTTTATTTTATTTTATTTTATTTTATTTTATTTTATTTTATTTAAAAGGTTGTAGTAGCATAAAGAACATATTTAGTAATGGTAATTATGCAAGTCAATATTTTCATTGAAAATAAATAACCATTTCAATGTTACTGTTCTTTTTCCAGGTTTTTATTTCCTCCAGCATTGGAGGACATGGATGGTCGTTCAGATGACAGAGCTTTCAGCCACTGTTGGTCCAGTGACTTAACCATAGTATTTCATTCTAAAGAGGACTCACGGGTCTGCTAGTGCCAACAACAAAATGAGCTGGTAATAATCAGAGTTCAAAGTTTACTTGCAATAGATCAGTCACTGCAAAGTTCAAAGAGCAATCTGCATATTCTGGGTCTTGAGGCAATATAGTATTAATTGTCAAGAGAACATTGGAATAGGAAAACACTTTGATCTTCTTGTCCCCAGTGTGACATATGTCAAGTTTCCAAATATGCAACATGATATCATAGCTGCAGGAAGAGAATCCAGTTTAGCAAAGGAGAAGATACAAGGTGATCTTGTGGAGCTTTTTATTTATTTATTATATATATATATATATTTATTTTGAATTCAGTAAAATCAGTAATATTTAAAAGTGCAGCATCCAAATTGTTTTCCAAATTTTGACCTCAAATTCTGAAGATATTTGTTGATACTGATTCTTTTATTTTTTTCTCAAGATCATATAATTGATTATGAGAATCAGAATATTATTTCTCTTTGAAAGTTCATAATAATATAATGAATTAGAGTTTAATTGCTTCCAGCATTAGAAAAGAAGCTCCTGTATTTCTTACAATGAAACACATCTACATTCATGATCTCCTTTTTAACTGAGTTTTCTCTAGTCTTTTTCTACATCAAAGTTAGCCTCAATAAAACAAATGCAAGATTATAAAACCTTGCCTTTGGACTGTACTGACTGTGGAGTCATGGTAGGGAAAAAATCTACAAAAAGAATGTGAAGATATTTTAATCAATTTTTCCTTTTTCTACTTTTTTTTTTTGTGTGTGTGTGTGTGTGACATCTGAGATTATTCATTATACACTGAACCAACTTTGCAGTTTGCTAATGTAAAATCCTGTTAATGACTTCCCCCTAAAATGAAAATGATTTGGAAATGTCAGATTCTTGAGAAGAAGAAAAAAAAGAAAAAAAATATATACACAGTTGTTCTTATATAATCACATGCAGAAGTGTTAATAACTTTCCAGTCTATTAATAAATTTTTAGATGCTCTAATATGTTTTTAAGTCAATATGACTTTTTAGTATCACTTTTAAAGAATAATAATCCAGAATAAAGTAATATGAATTATCAGTGACATGGAAAAATGTTATCTAAGGAATCAAAGCTTTTATTATTTAAAGTAAAAATAAGTAAAGCTATGACTAAATCATCATTTAAATTTAGTTGAGAGCCTGCATTAATATTTAAACATATGTTGCATAAAAATATTGGTCACTCTAGCATGTACTAAAGCCAGAACACAGCATGAGGAAGCTGGGTCTGGCAACATATAAAACAAAACCCAACTCTTGACATTGAACATGCTACATCATGTTCGTGGGTTTTAAATTCAGTGGTTTGGTTTCTTGCTGGAGATCCTATGTAATCACTCTATGAACACTTTCAGTGTTCTCACAACAAATTCAGACCAGAGTGGTGTATAATATCTGTAGGTTTGGTTTAATGTAGACTATTTGTCTTCACACCCAAATGAATTACGGTTATTTACATCAACAGTTGCTTCTGAGAAACAGTTTAGGAAATATGTCTCAAGTTGTTGATGTCTACTTATGTCTACTTCTCAGATTAATTGGCTCCTAACTTCATATACATTTTCAGTACCCTGAGAAAGGTTTAAACTTATTTGTTTGACTTTGGGGAAAACTAGGATAGCTCAGAGAAGAATAGTCTTTCTCAGCTTCTCAGAAGTTTTTAACAACAACAACAAAAGATAACAAGCATTAACTTCTTAAAGTATTCTTTTATGGGAATTCATATAAACAGTAGTGGAAAACAGAATAAATGTTCCTAAGTAGTACAGGAAGAATTGATAAACCTGGGTGGGAATGACAATGGTGTTTTAATTATAATGCTTGAGTTTAGGATCAAGACTATACCATGTTATACTCCTGTGAGGAATATATTTTGTGAGGAAATGCAATAACCGTCTAAGTATTCATAAGTTTTCAGCAATAAATAGATACTTTTTTCATTTTTTTTCCCCTACATATGAGACAACATATGAGACTCTTGTTTCAACAAGACAGAAACATGCTTTCTGACATCTCAGTTATAAGATTTTTTTTGTCTGTGAGGATTCTTCTTGCTTTATGCTTCAAACACATGAAACATGAGGATAGTTAAAGCTTTCAAACGCTCTGTATCTACAAACACTGTGGAGTGCACAGCATGTTGCACAGTGATATGCAAATTGATGCTAAGAAGATCTCAGGTCATATGTAGTTTTATAGATGCTGGAGGGATCTCCTGTGATTTTGAGTAAAGACAATAAAAGTCCCATTCTCAAGGCTTTCCTTCTCAAAAGTAGTGGAGACAACATGAAGACAATAGAAATGAAGTGGGCTTGCATGTAATCTAAGCTAGGTAACTTATTATATCAGTATAGATGTAGCTAGTCTCATCCAATATTTTATGTCAGCCTTCAGAGGGCAGTCATTTAATAGAGAAACTTTAATCAATTATTGATCATGAAAGAACCACTGGATACATAAGGCAATTTCTGTATTCTGCACAAGTTCTGTATTCTCATTTAAACAGTAAGTTTTTCCACAGCACACTGCACTTGAGTTAGTGAAAATCTTGTATGACCTTACTATCTAAATGGTAGTCATTTCTTTCATTTGGAACGATGACTTCAGCTTGATATTGTACATTTCATCCATATGGTGTAAAACTGTAGTTTGAATTGACTTCTCACAGCATCACTAATTAAAAACAAGCTAGCAAATAAACAAACAAAATCTTAAAGAGAGACAAATATACTTTTGTTACTCAGTGTATTAACTTCATATATCCAAATGGAATTTAATCTAAAATAATTTAAATCAGCTTTCACTTTAAAAGCCCAAACATTGGTTGGGAAAATATGTTTTTGACAGTATTTTTTTTAAGCTTAAACTATGTATTCATTTCTGAGGATAAATGTACTTACGTAAGAAATATATTCCATCTGAGTACTCTTTTTTTAGCTTGTTCAGGCAGAACATGTTTGCAGTAAGGTTAGAACCCTTCTCCTCAACAATTAGATTTTCTGTGGTCAAGTTAATGTAAACCTAACTCTGAACTAATGTCGTGTTTGTAGAAAGTATTTTAAATGGCATTATACACTGAGTGTTTTTTCAAATTGTTTTTTTGAATTATAGCTCATTTTTGTAGCATAGAAACTTGAAAAACAAACAAACAAACAAAAAAAAAAAACCCACCACACACACAAGAAGAACCAAAGTCAAACTTTTTTTTTTTTTTTTTTGACTCTGATCTAATCACTTATTGGAACGGTTTGAAGTTTCAATAGGGCACACAGAGACCATTTTAGAGGGTGTTTTAAATGCTGTAATTAAGTTGTAGGAGCAATATTCTTAAAAAATAAAAATCTTAATGGAAAACAAATCTTGCCATACCTATTTGGCCAACTGCCTTCTTGTTTTACCTCCCATTTTCACAGCTCTGACATGTAGCAGTGCATATTTTAAGATAAAATAGCAAGTCTGAAACTCTGACATGCTGTATGTTTATTCTTGTGTGAAGTAAAACTTTTTTAAAATAGTACAGATGATTATATCTTTTTTTTTTCTTTCTTTCTTTTTCAAAGCAAGTGTTTCTTTTAAAGTGTAAGGCTTATTTTCACAGTTCTGATTGCCAGAGAATCAGGAAACAGAGAGCTGTACATCAGATGTTTAAATCCAGACATTATGCAATCATGATAAGGATTAATAAAGATTAATTTAGTTCCCACTTAAAAGCCTTGGTGTTTCAGAAATACAACTGTCTAGCTTGTAAATGGAGAATAACTATCATTTCTTTTTGAAATGAGCCTCTTTGTTGAATAGTAGAGAGTTGTCCATGATTTGAAGACTATTTGTGCCAAGTTATTCTCTAGCTTGATCAAATAAAATCTAGCTGACTAAATAAAAAGACTTAAAAAACAAACAAACAAACAAAAAAAAAACCACCTGCAATACTTTATTGCTGTTTCTTAGGTGCATGGAACAGATTTTATTAACTGTGGAAATAAATAAATATTTTTTTTTTCTTTACTGTTCAAAACTGCAAATGATCATTTTTCTTAAGGATTTAATTTTAGCATTTCAGTCATTTTGAACAGACATCTACTGATGAATATAATAATTGTGTTGTATTAAAGCATATTAAAACAATTCTGGAAAGTAGGATTTCTGTGTAATTCAATACTCTTTTATCTGTGACGATGTAGCAGACATCCAAGGAAAAAAGATGTGTTGAAACCTAATCATGATTGCAAAGAGATGCACGAACTGGTATCTTTCAGCATCACTGCTTTGGATTAAGTGCTGTTACATATTTCACATTTTTAAAAAATATAACTGTATTATGCTCCTGCTTACCTTCTCTGCACAAAGGCAGGAAGTGGAACGGGCTGCCCAGGGAGGTGGTGGAGTCACCATCCCTGGAGGTCTTTAAAAGACGTTTAGATGTAGAGCTTAGGGATATGGTTTAGTGGAGTACTTAGTGTTAGGTCGGAGGTTGGACTCGATGATCTTGAGGTCTCTTCCAACCTAGAGAAATCTGTGAATCTGTGAATCTGTGAATACTTTTATTTTTATTTAAAGTAGTTTTGCAGAGACAGTCATTTTCTTTTGAGAACAAGTATTACTAATTGTTAAGAATAAGTGATCCCATTGGCTGCTGACGTTTGAGGTTAACATGTAAACTGATGATAAGAAACTGAAAAACATCTTTCCTTCAAATAGAACAACTGAATCTAAAACACCGTCACCGTCTGTGGGTCTGCAAGATGTTTCCAGATTTTTTCTCTTAGAAAAGCAGAATGGAATCAAGGCCACATCCTTTACTGGTATATATTTACATCCTTTATATTGTGTATTACATGTTGAGGAAAACTGGACTAGTCAGTAAATGTTTAGCTATTTGTTTACTGAAAATAGATTTCTCAGAAGACTGGTAAAAGCCTATAGAGTTCACCCAGACCTTACATTTTTTCTTGAGGAAAAACAAACTCAGTAAACTGACTTGCCATTAACTGCCAATAGTTTTTATTCTGTAATAAATGCTGTGATCAACACTGGTTCACAGGATCAGCAAATTGAGGTAAAAATAGAAGGAAAACCTCCTCTGGCAGTATTTAAAGGCCCGTGAAAAATCATAGTGATGCCTTTTGGCTTATGCAGTCATCTGACACCTTCAAAAGGCTACTTCAGAGGTCTAAGGAGCAGTGTGCTTCTCAGCCCATATCTTGTAGATAGACAATGTAGATAAGAGAATGGTTTATCTAAAATCTTTGAATAAATAAATATTTATATATATATATATTTACCAATTGTCTGTAATAAGCTTACAGCTGTCAATCTGAAACTGATTCTTATATGTTTCCAAAATAAAAATCAGGAATTCTGACTGAAAAACAGAATTAAATGAAAAACAGTTTATGTTTATTTAACAACAAATATATATATAGACAGAGATGTGTGTACATACATGTAAGTACAGATACATGTAAGTAAATGAAGTATTAAATAAGTAAATAATTAAAATATTAAATTATTTATGTAACTGAAGCATGTTCTCTTCTCTAGTTGTTATCCTGCCTGGCTACCATAAATTGCTCTCAAGTAGCACAAGTCTCCTATAGTTCCTCTGTCCTATCTGACAGATCATATGAATGCTCTAGAAAAACATGTTAAATGGCACTATATGCATATGGCTAGTCAGATTAAGTACATTATCAACGTATTTAGTTAAGTGAATAGACTTTTTTTTTTTTTTAACTTTGATGTCACTTCTGGTCTCATTTTTATTTACTAGAAAGCAGCATTTCAAAACTGGGTGGACTTCTTGATTTTTGTATTATATTTTCCAGAGACAATCTTATTTTTAACTCCTGAGTCATAACTGATGTATTTTAGTTCTATCTTAGAGTCTGTGTACAATTTCATTTCTGTGGACTAATGACAGTTCATGCCAGAGTGGATTTTAATTCCTTTTTCATGTTTTTGGTAGTCAGCAGAATTCATGGCTGATATCTTATATAACTTGTCATTGTCTGTGACATAAGCAATTAAAAAGAGTATACACAAAGTTTTGTCTCTTAATAAATGATTAGCAGATAGCTAAAATACACAGAGTGCTAGAGCCAATGTTTTCTCTATCAATACTTGTTCCCCTACGTTTTCACTTTAATGTGATGTTATAAATAGACCATCTTTTTTTAAGTCCTTGCCACAATGGAGGATGAACACTTAAATGTTCTTGGTTTCTATTAAAATTGCAAGCTTCTGCACACATCACCAGGAATCTGGATATTATGACTACATAATTCTAACATTTACTGTACTTCGTAGAAAAATCTCTCTACAGAATTTCTGTGGAGAAAGATTTGAACAAAGCCTCTTTTGTCCCCACTTACATTGTATGACCAAAGGAGAGAACAGATGGGCATTTTCTCTCTCATAAATTCAAATACATCTTTCTATGATAGAATAGAATAGAAGAACAGAATAACATACAGTAGAATAGACTAGACTAGAATAGGGTAGACTAGGATAGACTAGACTAGACTAGACTAGACTAGACTAGACTAGTTCAGTTGGAAGGGACCTACAACTGAACCTTAGGGTTCAATGGAAGCCCCTAGGGACCATAAGCAACCAGGAGCATGGTGTACTGAGTGGGCAAATGGGGCATGGAGCATCAGCCAGGGAGTGGCAGGGCAGTTTTTAAGGCAGTTTTCATGGTAGAGCACAAAGGAAGGGTACTGAAGCTTTGCCAGCTTGACTAGGGAGCAATGCTATCTACTTGGCAGAAGGCCACAGCCTCTCTGAGCTCTGCAGACAGATGCAGCTTCCCAGACAGAGCTCTGGTAGGAACATGTTGCTACCCAAGTGTCAGATGCAGGGTGTGTCCTACACTTACGCCAGCACAATATGTCAGTAGTGACCACACCTGTGGGATGTGTACTCAGGTGGAGGCCCTCCTCCACCTAGTGACAGAACTCCAGGAAGAAGTGAGTAGGTTGAGGAGTATCAAGGAGTCAGAAACGGAGAAAGACTAATGGAGTAGCTCCTTACCTTCCCTGGGACGGGCCCAATAGGCAGAGAGGACACATGATATGGAGGATTCCCTATCCTTTCTCCACCTGGATGAACACAGTGACCTAGGTGATAAGCGGCAACAGTGACAAGTTCCTGCCTGGCACAGCAGGCTTCTCTCATGACTACTCCAGGTGCTCTTGCATAAAAGTTATGAGGCTCTGCAAGTGGAACTGAACAGGGCTAGCGGGACTCGTCGAGAGAGCTTTAAACTAGCTATGACAGAGGAAGGGGATAAAACAGGGCTCACCAGATAAGTGCCTAGGGGAACAATGCTGAAACTGGGGGTAAGGCAGATATCTCTTCTGAAGTGCATCTACAGCAATACATGCAACATAGGCAACAAACAGGAGGAGCTGGAAGTGATTGTGTGACAGGCTAGCTATGACCTAGTTGCTATAACTGAAACATGGTGGGATCGCTCCCACAACTGGAGTACTGTGATGGATGGCTACAAGGTCTTCAGAAGGGATAGACAAAGAAGGAAGGGTGGTGGTGTGGCTCTTTGTATTAAAAAGTTTTTTGATGTTGAAGAGCTTGCGGTTGGGAATGATAAAATTGAGTGTCTATGGGACATAGACATATGTATAGACATATATAGACATAGACATAGACATATATAAGGACCAAGGGGAAGGCCTGTACAGGTGACATCTTGGTGGGGGTCTAGGCTGCCTAATCAGGACGAAGAAATGGATGAAGCATTCTATGAGCAGCTTGCAAAAGTTACATGATTGGCAGCTCTTTTTCTCATGGAAGACTTCAAATTCCCTGATATGTTCTGGAAGTATAATACTACGCTGAAGAAGCAGTCCAGGAGGTTTCTAGAGTGTGTGGAAGATACCTTCCTGACACAGCTGGTTCAAGAGCCTACCAGGGGAGGTGCCCCACTAGACCTGCTCTTAACTAACAGAAAAGGACTGGTGGGAGTTGTGAAAGTTGGGGACTGTCTTGGGCAGATTGACCATGAAATTGTAGAGTATTCTTGGTGATGTCAGAAAGGTAATTAACAAAACTGCTCTCTTGAACTTCTGGAGGGTGGACTTGGACCTATTCAGAACATTTGTTGCAGGGGTCCCTTGGGAGTCAGTCCGGAAGGGCAAATGGGTCCATGAAGCCTGGACTCTCCTCAAGATGGAAATCTTAAAGGCACAGGAACAAGCTTTTCCTGAGTCCCGTAAGGCAAGCGGGAGGGGAAGAAGACTGGCATGGATGAACTGGGAACTTTTGTTGAGACTCCAGGAGAAAAAGAGAGTCTTCGTCCGCTGGAAAAAGGGACAGGATACTTGGGGTGACTACAAGGAATTTGCTAAAATATGCAGAGAGGAAGTTAGAAAGGCAAAAGCCCAACTTTAACTCAGATTGGCCACTGCAGTAGAAGAGAACAAGAAATCCTTCGACAAATATATTAAGAGCAAGAGAAGAACCAAGGAAAATTTCCATCCTTTACTTGATGCAGCAGGAAATGAGGATAAGAACAAGACTGAGGTTCTCAATGCCTTCTTTACATCCATCTTTAATAATCGGATCAGTTATCCTCGGGGTACTTTATGCCCTGACCTGTATGTCCCCTGTGATTCCAGCAGAAAATCACCCCCTGCGATCCGGGAAGAGACAGTTAGAGACCTGCTCCTCCATCTGGAATGTCACAAGTCCATGGGACCAGATGAGCTCCACCCTAGGGTGCTGAGGGAGCTGGAGGAGGTGATTTCCAAGATGCTTTCCACCATCTATCAATGTTCCTGGTTATCTGGAGAGGTCCCGGAGGATTGGAGATTGCCGACGTGACTCCCATCTACAAGAAGGGCTGTGAGGAAGACCCAGGGAACTACAGGCCTGTCATCCTGACCTTAGTTCTAGGGAAAGTTATGGAGCAAATCATCTTGGGTGAGATCACACGGCAAGTGTGTGGCATCCAGGGAATCAGGTCCAGCCAGCATGGGTTCATGAAAAGGAGGTTGTGCTTGTCCAAACTCATCTCTTTCTATGACCATGTAACTAGACTGGTAGGTGAGGGAACGGCTGTTGTAGTAGTCTACTTAGACTTCAGCAAAGCCTTTGACATGGTCTCCCACAGTATTCTCCTGGGGAAACTGGCTGCCCATGGCCTGGACAGGTATACTCTTCTCTGGGTCAAGAACTGGTTGGAGGGCCATGCCCAGCGGGTTGTGGTTAATGGAGTTAAGTCCAGCTGGCATCCCGTTACAAGTGGTGTCCCCCAGGGGTCGGTACAGGGACCTATCTTGTTTAATATCTTTACTGATGGCCTAGATGAAGGGATTGAGTGTACCCTCAGTAAGTTTGCAGACGACACCAAGTTGGGAGGTAGTGTCGATCTGCCTGAGGGTAGGGTGGCCCTTCAGAGGGATCTAGATAGGCTGGATTTCTTGGCTGAGGTGAATGGGATGTTTAACAAGGCCAAGTGCTGGGTCTTGCACTTTGGCCACAATAACCCAACGCAATGCTATAGGCTTGGGGCAGAGTGGCTGGAAGACAGTGAAAAGGAAAAGGACCTGGGAGTGTTGATTGATGCACGGCTGAACATGAGCTGTCAGTGTGTCCAGGTGGCCAAGAAGGCCAATGGTATCCTGGCTTGTATCAGGAATAGAGTAGCCAGCAGGAGCAGGGAGGTGATCATCCCCTGTACTCAGCTCTGGTGAGGTCACACCTCAAGTACTGTGTTCAGTTTTGGGCCCCTCACTACAAAAAAGACATCGAGGCTCTGGAGCGTGTCCAGAGAAGGACAACAAGACTAGTGAGGGATCTGGAGCACAAGTCTTATGAGGAGTGGCTGAGGGATTGTTTATTCTGGAGAAGAGGAGGCTCAGGGGAGACCTCATTGAACTCTACAATTTCTTTAAGGGAGGTTGTGATGAGGAGGAGGTCGGCCACTTCTCCCAGATAACTAATGATATGACTTGAGGAAATGGCCACAAGTTGCACTTAAGAAGATTTAGATCACATATCAGGAAAACTTTTTTCTCTCAAAGAGTGGTCAGGCACTGGAAAGGCCTGCCCAGGGAGGTGGTGTAGTCACCGTCCCTCACGGTGTTTAAGAAGTGCCTGGACAAGCTGCCACAAGATATGATTTAATAGCTTAGTAGCTAGTATTGGTGATAGGAGGACGGTTAGACTAGATGATCTTGTAAGTCCTTTCCAACCTTGTGTTTCTACGATTTCTATGAAGGGTTCATCTGGGTCGGAGGTGTTGCTGATGTTAAGTCAGCCTGTGCCCCGCATCAAAATAGCTCCCCCCAACACAAAATAAATAAATAAATAAATAAATAAAAGATGAGTCATTGTCATAGGAAACTCCCTTCTGAAAGGAACAATATGGAGACCAGATACACTTCATACGGAAGCCTGCTGCCTCCTTGGGGTTGATGTTAGAGATGTGAAAAGAAAGCTTCCTGCTCTGGTGCAGCCCTCAGATTATTATCCATTATTGATTTTTCAGGTAGGCAGTGATGAAGTTCCAACAAGGTGTCTGAGGACTATCAAGAGAGACTTCAGGGCCTTGGAACAACTAATTAAGGGATCAGGAAAACAAGTAGTGTTCTCTATCCCTCCAGTTGCAGGGAAAGATGAGGGGAGAGACAGGAACAGCCAGCAGATCAATACCTGGCTCTGAGCCTGGTGTCACCAGCAGGAGTTTTTTTTTTTTTTTTTTTTTTTTAACATGGGTCATTTTACACTATACTAGGTCTTCCCTCAACAGATAGGGCACACTTGTCTGAAAGATGGAAAACGATCTTTGCACAGAAATTAGCAGGGCTCATTGGTAGGGCTTTAAACTAGATTTGAAGGGGTAAAGGGATAAAGCCTAGCTCACTAGATGTTTGAGGGACAGTGTGTTAGCAAGATCCTTTGGTCTGCTGTCCCTGTTGAAGTAAGGGATGGAGAGCCATGTGACAGCAAAGACACGAAGGATATTACTGTATTAGAAATAATGGAAATACCTGAGAATGGTCACATAGGAATTAATGCTTCTTCTCCCATAAAGGTGATAGGATCGACTGCCCAACTGAAGTGCATCTACAGCAATGCATACAACATGGGCAACAAACAGGAGGAGCTGGAACCCATTGTATAGCAGGAAGACTATGATATAGTATCCATCAAAGAAATATGGTGGGATGACTCACACAACTGGAGTGCTGCAGTAGATGGCTATAAACTCTTCAGAAGGGAAAGGCTAAGAAGGAGAAGCAGTGGAGTAGCTCTGTATGTTAGGGAGTGTTTTGATTGTCTTGAGATTAATGACGGTGATGTTAGGATTGAGTGTTTATGAGTAAGAATCAGGGGGAAGGGCAACAAAGAAGATGTCATCATGGGAGTCTGTTGTAGACTGCCTAACCAGGATGAAGAAATAGATGAAATACTCTAGAAGCAGCTGGGAGAAGTCTTACAATTGTTAACCCTTGTTCTCATGAGGGACTTCAATTTACCAGAGGTCTGCAGGAAATGCAATATAACAGACAGAAAACTGTCTAGGAATTTCCTGGAGTGTGTGAAAGATAACTGCCTGACTCAGCTGATAAGTGAGCAAACTAGGCATGGCACCCCACTGGACCTTTTTCTTGTGAACACAGAAGGACTTGTGGCTAATGTGAAGGTTGGAGGTAGAAGGTTGGAGGTTAGTGGCAGAACTGCCACCCTGGACTTCTGGAGAACAGAGTTTGGCCAATTAAGAGATGGTTTGATGGAGTCCCTTGGGAGGCAATCCTGAAGGGCTGGACACTCTTCAAGAAGGAAACCTTAAAGGTGCAGGAGCAGGCTGTCCTCACATGCCAAAAGAAGAGATGGCGGGGATGAAGTCTGGCCTTGATAAACAGAGAGCTGTGGCTAGAGCTCAGGAATAAAAAGAGGGTTTATGACCTTTGGAAGAAGGGACAGGCCATGCAGGAGGACTACAAAGATGTCATGATGCTGTGCAGGGAGAAAATTAGAAGGGCCAAAGCTCAGCTTGAGCTCGATCTGTCTATTGCCATTAAAGGCAATAAAAAATGCTTCTGTAAATACGTTAGCAACAAAAAGAGGACTAAGACTAAGGATAATCTTCATTCTTTACTGGATGTGGGGGGAAACATAATGACAAGAGATGAGGAAAAGGCTGAGGTACTTAATATATATATATATATTTTCTCAGTCTTTACTAATAAGACCAATTGCTTTCTGTGTATCCAGACCCCTGAACTGGATGATAGTGACAGGGAGCAGAATGAAGCCCTCATAATTCATAAGGAAATGGTTAGTGATATGTTACCCCACTTAGATGCACATGAGTCTATGGAGCCAGAGGGGATTTACACAAGCATAATGAAAGATCTGGCAGAAGTGCTCCCCAAGCCACTTTCCACATTTTGTCATCAGTCCTGGATATCTGAGGAGGTTTAGTTGACTGGAGGCTAGTATATGTGAAGAAGAGCCAAGAAGAGGACCCAAGAAACTTCAGGCCTGTCCATCTGACTTTCGTGCTAGGGAATGTTATGGAGCAGATTGTCTTGAGTGCCATCACACAACACTTACAGGGCAACTAGAAAGGCAGATCCTGCTTGACTAGTCTGTTCTCCCTCTATAAAAACATGACCTAATTAGTGGATGATGGAAACCTCATGAAATTCAACAAGGGCAAGTGCAGGGTCCTGCACCTGTGGAGGAATAACCCCAAACACCACCAAAGGCTGGGAGATGACCTGATGAAGTACAGCTCTGCAGAGAAGGACCTTGGAGTCCTGGTGGACACTAAGCTAACCATGAGTCACCAATGCGCCCTTGTGGCCAAAAAGGCCAATGGTATCCTGGGGTCCATTCAGAAGAGAGTTGCCGGCAGATCCAGGGAGGTGATCCTCCCCCTCTACTCAGCCCTGGTGAGGCCACACCCGGAGTACTGTGTCCAGTTCTGGGCTCCCTAGTACAAGAGGGACATAGAACTACTAGAGTGAGTCCGGAGGAGGGCTACAGAGATGATTAGAGGACTGGAAAACCTGTCATACGAGGACAGGCTGAGAGAACTGGGCCTCTTTAGCCTGGAGCAGAGAAGATTGAAAGAAAAGAATGAGAAAAGAGAAGATCTCATTAATATATATAAATAGCTGAGGGGAGTGTGTCAAGTGGATGGAGCCAGTCTCTTTCCAGTTGTGCCCACTGACAGGACGAGAGGCAACAGGCACAAACCGAAGCAAAGGAAGATCCAGTTGATCGTTACTGTGAGGGTGACAGAGCACTGGAACAGGTTTCCCAGAGAAGTTGTGGAGTCTCCTCCTCTGGAGATAGTCAAGACCTACCTGCATGCCATCCTTTGCAACGTGCCCTAGATGATCCTTCTTGGCAGGAGGGTTGGACTAGATGATCTTCAGAGGTCCCTTCCAGCTAGGCCATTCTGTGATTTTGTGAAAGGCTGTGGATGTTATCTACCTAGACTTCAGTGAAGTTCTTGACACTGTTTCCTTCAGCATTCTCCTGGGGAAAACTAGCTACTCATGGCTTGGATGGACATACACATCACTGGGTAAAAAGCTGTCTGAGTGGCCAGGTCCAAAGATTCATAGTGAATGGAGTAAAATCCAGTTGGAGGTCAGTCACAAGTTGTGTCCCACAGGGCTCTGTACTGGGACCAGTTCTTATCAATATCTTTATCAATGATCTGGACTAAGGGATAGAGTGTGCCCTCAGTAAGCTTACAGAGGAAATCAAGTAAGGCTTGTAATCTTCTCTGGTGAGGTCACACCTCAAGCACTGTGTTCAGTTTTGGGCCCCTCACTAAAAGAAAGACATCGAGGCCCTGGTGCATGTCCAGAGAAGGGCTACAAAGCTGGTGAAGGGTATGGAACAAAAGTCCTATGAGGAGTGGCTGAGGGAACTGCTTAGTTTGGAGAAGAGGAGGCTCAGGGGAGACATTATTGCTCTCTCCCTGAAAGGAAATTGTGGGAAGCTGTGGGTCAGCCTCTTCTCACAGATAACTAGTGATAGGACAAAGGGGAAGGGCCTGAAGTTGCACCAAGGAAGGTTCGTGTTGGAAATTAGGAGACATTTCTTCTCAGAAAGAGTGGTCAGGCATTGGGACGGGTTGCCCAGATAGGTAGTAGAGTCACCGTCCCTGGGGGTGTTTAAGGAAAGGTTGGGCGTGGTGCTTAGGGACATGGTTTAATGGTTCACATTGGTTGTAGGGGGACGGTTAGACCAGATCTTGGAGGTCTTTTCCAACCTTAATGATTCTATGATTCTAAGAAAGGAAATGGCTCTGTCATTAAATTAGTTTATCACCCACTATAGCTTGAAACTGCTCATCTCACAGATGGACAATATGTCCAGAAGGATGCTGTGAGGGACAGTATCAAAGCTTTATTAAAATCCATCAAGATTACTTCCACTACATTCCCTGCATCTGCTAAGCAGGTGTTCCTATTATTGAAGAAGATCAAATTACTAAGGTAGGACTTTCCCTTCATGAACCCATGTTGACTATGCTTTAAATGCCTTTTAGTAGCACCCAGAATAATCCTTTCCATAACTTTTCCAGGTACTGAGGTTAGACTAACAGGTATGCAGTTTCCTGGGTCTTCCCTCATGTCCTTCATATAGGTTGGTATAACATTACTTTGGTTCCAGTACGCAGGGACTTCACAGTAAAAAATTTTTAAGTCACTCACAATTTTTAACTTGACAGTTATCGTAACTAAGAATTTTGCACCATAGAAAGAATAATAATTAGCATTGCAATTAGCCAAAAAGTATAAAAAACAAAACAAAACAACAAAAACAAAAACAACAACAAAAGAAAAATCAGCTAAGTGGGCTGTTTAAGAGTTACTGTGTTAACAACAATGAAAAAATATGTGTTTAACTACAATGTTTTGGAGGTACCTCTGTTTATGAAGGCAGCTGTGTAATCGCTACTTAGGAAGTGACTACTGGGTGGCATATTATTCTGAGCGCAATCACTTCCCAGAAATAAAGTTTCTCTTACTAATATTTTTAAAGCACTGTAAAGGTGGTAGGTGCTTTATAGTAATGATGAAAACAAGCTCATTGTGTAGAAGATCAGATAATTAAATAGGTAAAATGAAGGTAAAGGGAGGAGAAGAGAATGTGACTGAAAGTAATTGAGCATATAGATTCAGTTAAAGATGCACAGACTCCTGCAAAGTGTTTTACTGTATCATATCAAGATTTCTTTCAGTATCTGGCTCTCCTTATACTGTGTGTCATTACTTCTAATTTGAATACTTCTTTTCACACTCTTAAGATTTTAAGAATGTCACTTCCTAAGGCTTCTAAATAAAATCAAATAACATAAAATGAATAAATCATAATTTCATTTTTATTGGTGGGGAGGGAGAGAGAAATTTCATATTTTTATTGCTATCTGACAAAAGAATTTTACGTCTTATAAAACAATTTTGTCATCCATTGGCATACTTTAAATGTATCTAGAACCAAACTCTAAACATTTCAGAAGAAAAAAGTAATGGAAAAAATAATCAAAGTTTATACGTATCCCCTAATGAGTGAGGAAAGTGTATTTTTATCTTTAGAATATTAAGGATAAAAGTTCTTCAGTGGTAACATTTTAGTTACCAGAAGGCATAGTCATTTGTTTTTCTTCAGTAAGCTTGCACTGTCAAGTATAAAAGGTTGTGAATCAAAATATTACGTTTAATACCCTGGACTCTGGGATGAACAAAATCTAATTTTTGCAGCTTGATTGCACCTCTATAACTAATGTAACAAAGCTACATGCAGAGTTTCTTAGGTGTTGGAATGTACTTCATTTTCCTTTTTCCTTTTCCTTCTGATTTTCTGTAGTCCATTTCTCTCTCTTTTGATCTGTGATGTATTTGCTCAGGTGTTTCCCATTTTTATGGCAGTGTCAATTAACTCCCTTAAACTTGCCCCTGTTGCTCTCAGAATGTCTTGATGTTCTCTTTGAAGCCTTCCTCTCCATTATCCACCATTTTCAGCATCAGAGACTGACCTTAGTGAGAGTGAAGTTTGCTGCCAATAAGCCCTTCCCTCTTAGTAGATGTGTGCTGAGATGAAAGAAATGGAATTATGAAATGAGCTTCTAAAACAGCACTAGCACTGTCAAAGTACTCTAGATGAGAGACAGAAATAACAGCTCTGCACTTACTGTTCTGTTGCTCAGGAGTGTTTGGTTGTGGGGTTCAGTCTCCGGTATAATTAAAGTTAACGTTAAGAATGTTTAACGTAACTTTTCTTCTCCTTTTTTTTTTTTTATTTTCTTTTTTTTTTTTGAGTGAAAAATTGAAAACAAAAGCATATCAAAATGAATCTGCATAAAAGAAAACAGTAGGAAAAAAAAGAGTCATTATTCAGGGTTGGCTTGAGTTTCTAATCAAAAAATACAAGCTCATATTTGGAGAACTGGCACAAAACTGAGAGCAATTTTGTCTATTCTGATTTCTTCTCACCTAAATAACCCATGCCCACTATCTAGTAGGTTTTACAGATATCCTTTTTTCCTCCATTTTTCTCTAATATGACTTGTTTTTCTGAAATACCCTAACTGATCTAGAAACAAACAATGTGTGATGATTTATTATGAGATATTGCTCATGCAAAATGTGACATTTAAATGAGATCTTCATCTTTCTCCTAATGAATATATATATATAGAATGACTATATATATATATTTGCCTTTCCTGTTCCACTTTTCATAATGAAGCTGAAACAGATATGTAGACTGCTTGGACTACTATTATACTTCCTAAGACATAAAAGGTATGATGCCTTATTAAAACTCTGTATGGCACACAGATGTACAGTAAAACACATCACATAAAAAGTCTGGCACACTTAAGATTTTATTACTTTGAGGAACAGAAATCATGTTGTTAAAGAGGGAAATTCAGAACAAAGCTTCTCTGTTTTATTTTTTCTTGCTCTATAACAATTTTTTTTCATGATCTTAACTAAGTCACTTGTAAAATTTAAGTCCAGTGACTTCTCACTACCAAAACATTTGGTTCCTGTCACGCTATTGCTCCTTGTTTCCAGTCATGTAATTGCCACAAATCTTGCAATAACTTTGGCATTTTTCATAGCCTGCCATCAGTTGATTTGAATTCTCAGCTTCAGAGAATGCTTGCTACAAAGACAACCTGAGCAATAGTTATACTGGCAACCTCAGCACCTGCAAAGGAAGTCGAATTTTAAGACAAGGAATAAGAGCAGAAGAAAGGACCAAAAGGAAATAGGACCTACCTCTTACATTAGCTTTTAATATTTACAGTTTTCTGTCATTATGTAGCTTCTGCTTTAAGGGTAGATTTTTGGAGCTATCTTCCACTGACCTCATATTTGTAGATCTGAGATAGAGTACCCACTGCATACCAAAACACTAAAGAGATAGCAAACCTACTATATGCTTCAAGATTATTGAAATAAGGCCAATATGAAAACAAGCAAGAACAAGAAGTTGATCATAAACCTGTTGCATAAAATACTGAAGTATGATTCCTGTTTACAGAATTGTTTCTGATTCTTTACCCAACAACTAAGTTTGGTGCAGAACCTGACTGAGGAATATTTGGTAAATACTCTGAAGGAAATTGTGGAATTCTGAAAAGTGTAGGAATGCCTAGGTCTGGGTTCTAACTGGGATTAAATCCTACACACAAGTTGGCATTTGAGCTGTTAGATTTTCAAATGGTCACTGTATGTTCCCAGTCCTTTCTTACTCTCATTACAAAATACTTACAATACATACGTATTCTCTGTATTTATTCTTACTACTCACATTTATTTTTACAGTTTGCACATGTCTATCTTTATATTAAAACATCTATATCTGTATTTACTATATCACAAATTATTATATCTTATTGTTTAAGAAACATCAGCTGCTGCTACAAGTAAATCACTGAAGTATGTCAGAAAACGTGTAAATATATTATTTATCTTCTTGAAACACAAAGAATTTTTGGGCTTGCATGACCACTGTTTACCATTTTATATGTCTAAGTACAGCAACTCAGTAGATTCTATGGCTGACAGTCTATGTAATCTATCTCAGCTTCATTTTTATCCTATATAGTGAGTAAAAGCATTTGCCATTTATTTTTATGCAGGAAGTGTTTATGTTTGATTTGTTTTTTGTTCTTTTTTTTCTCCTCCTCATTTGCCCTTGTTAAATATCTAGAATGTTTTCCCTTCCCTTTGCTTCCCTTCCTTTCCTAAGTTAGACAAGAATATATCTATATTTAAAGGAGCATGGTGCTGTTTCTATCTAATAGTTTCTGTTAGTGGTATAAAGCAAGAAAGAAGGATTTAGATAGTGAAGAACTAAGAAACAACAACAACAACAAAACAAACAAACAAAACAAAAAAATACTGGTTTAAGTATTATTATATCTCTGTTCACAAGACAATATTGTAACTATGAATCCAACATCATTGTGTTCTGACATCTATTTCTAGGCTGACTGAGATCGGTGTTATGTGTAATGTCCTCAGGTGTGTGTCACTATTCATCTTCTTAGTCTTTCAGCTTTCAATTACCTTTAGCTTGTGTGGTTCAGAACACAGCAAGGAAAGAGCATAGTTGTAGCATTCTCAACAGGTAGAAAATGAGTGTCACAAGCTGTGTCTGTTGTATCCTTCCAGACTTCTGTCTTACTAATTATCTTTTCAGTGAACATTTGCTGGATGCTAAAAAGAATGTTAGTTCATAGAAGAATGTGACTGCTGAAATGCAATCTATGAATAATAAATATCTGAAACAGTAACTTTCATTACAGCTGAGTAATCTTGTTTAGAATTTCAAACTACATGTTGGATTTTAGAAGTTTTACAAGGCCACTTATCTTACTGTATTGAAATATCTTTTCTTGAGGAAAATCAACTGATAGTTTCCTTTAAATACTGTGAGTATCCCATTCTGAATGCTTAGTTTACATTATACTATAATTTAGAATCTCTGATATATGATTAGTTATCAAAGAGGAGTCACAGTTAAAAAACACAGAAAAATTCCAATACATTTAGACCAGATGTCTAAGATACACTTATCTGAAAACAGTGAAAAAATACAGTGAAATTGTAAGTTCCATATTTACCCTTGGTGTCTTTGCAAAGGACAATATAACTGGGGCACAATGTAGGCTTGCTACTCCAGTCCAGTCCAAGAATAAGTGCAAACTGTTGCCATTCACAGTGTGTCTCCCTCCAACCCTGATGGAAGTAGACTCATTAAACCCATTATTAAACACCATCCATCCATCCAGGCTGGTAGATGACTATTTTTTTTTTTTTTTTTAATTGGTTGGAAACAGGAGTGCTGAGGTACTAACAGGCCAAATCCTTTTCTTAACCCTGCCGTCAGAGTGGTTCTGAAGAGTGGTTCTGATCATCAATATGGTGATAGGTGTTTAAATATAAATATAAATATATATAAAACATGCCTGCTGTATTGTACTGTCAAACTATTTCTCTGCACTGGGGAGATGCTTTCTACTTCTTACACTTTAAATGAAATCCAATCTCAAGGTCTGAATTTTTGACTCTTCCTGGGAAGAAGGTTTTTTTGGGGGACTTCAACAGATATGTGTGTGTTAAAGCAAGACAGTGAATATAAAAAACCCATCAAATATAAAATTTCTTTGCCATTTTGGAGGCTGGAGTAATGCTAGTGATCACTTAAATTTTTGGTTATACATTTGTTCCATCTCCAGAAATAGGTGTGCAATCTGCTGCAACAAAAGTGAGTGTTATTAGAAAATCAGAATAACAGAAACAGTGAAACAAATGCTATTTGTTTCCAGCTAGACACCATTGTTGTAGCATGTGTCATTAGTTTACATTTTTAAGCTTGTTGACTCAACCAATTTTTCAGTGATTTAAAAAGTAATACATATTTATTTTTTGTATTTTTTACAAATATAAAGTCAATCTGAACATAAAATAAAGCATGTGTTTTTTGAAGTCTTAACTTCATTAAATAAAGCTATAAACAGGTGAATCATATAATATTACATCCAAAGGGAAAAAAAAAAAAAAAAGACAAACAAGCCTAAGCCAAAATTTTATAAGAATATGTTTCAAAAGCAATTAGAATATGGTACAGGTAGACAAATTACAGTACAGTAAAATAGGGTGTTTTGGATAAGGACTGAATATCCTGATAAGTACAGCATAGTATTATACCTTCTCCTTTTTAATAAATACACATAATTTGCTAGAACTGACCTTGAATTCCAACTAAAACTAAACATTGCTTTTTTCTTCATAGGATAAATTGAGCAAGAATAAAAGTGGAAAATAGCCTATGTACATTTGAGAACGCATTTGAATATATTTAAGCCCAGATACTGAAAGAAACAAATTCTAAATTTTACCTTAAAAAAGTAATGCTGCTATATAATATTGTTATTGTATTATTTATTTTCACTTCATTGAACTTCAGTTTTCAAAGTCAAATGTTATATGAGGATATGCTGTTTTACCCTAGCAACAGTGACAGAATTATGAAGAATATATTTCATTTTGATGCACAGCTCTAATGCACGTCTCTTTCTGACAAGGATAAGGTCACCTGTCATAAATTTGTATTTGCTGTCCAAAAGTTGATATGCAACTATTAAACACTATGAAACAGCTTCAAACTTAAGATATGTGATAAAACTGTTGACCTTTTTTTCAGTAGAGGTAATACAGATGCCATCAACAATGTGTTATTTTATTGAAATATATGAAGCAAGTTTTTTTTGTTTTTGTTTGTTTGTTTTCTCAAATCAAAGATAGAGACCTTTTCAAGTTGATTATACATACATTTATTTGGGAAGGGTGGTGGTGGTGTTGGAGGAAATTTCTTTTTATTAATGTATGATATACATTGGGAATCACTGGGAACATGCATGTTCCATCATAATACTCTTTCTCTTCTGTACTTCACAGGTCAATTGGAAAAAAAGTGATAGTGCCCAAGACCTCAGATCAATACTGAAAAGGCAGGGAGATTCCACATTTTTTTTTTAGTTTTTGTTTTTGTTTTTATAAGTTGAATAGATGACACATGAGCCATAGAACACAATAAGTAAGTATGAAAAGATAAATAATATTTACCTTTCCATATAACATAAAACCAGAGACAGCTTTAACAGCCTTAAAAGACACCAAGTTTAAATATGATAAAATTTGATAAAATAATGTTTAGCCATTATGATTTTCTACCTAAAGTTAGCATTGAGCTTATTGCAATTAAGATAAAACAGTGGTCATTCATGCAGAAAATAAGAAAAAACATAATATATATTAGACTAAAAATTGTAGAAGGAATACGAAACACTCTGTTTGAAGGCCTGAAGTAACTCCATTTTGGGCTAGTAAGAAATTTTCTTTAGATATTGTGTTCCCTATATTTGTTACCTGTGCACTTTCTTCTATTAATTTGGAATATACCTGTGAATATATATTTGAATATACTTGATAAACTGAATGTTATAATAAAAGCACCTCCTTTTAATGATGGAGGATCATAATGTTTATAATTCTTTGGCTGACACAAGGTAGTTTCACTTTACTGGAAGTAAGAAAGAATTTCAAATAAGCATATAATAGAGAAGTTAGAACAATCTCTTAGAGGCAGGGGCATCCTATAGTTAGTTATTGCCTAGGTATTATAATCTTGTTCTGTGGCTGAATGCTAGCTAATCAAATTTGCTTCAGTAGGACTCAAATGTGTCTTGCATACAATATTATAATGCCTGATCAATACAAAATACAATGTTAGTTCTAAATGGAAGTAAAAAAAATTAGAAGCTTTAGTCAAAAATAGTACAAAGTTATTCTTATGATGATTATGATTATTATTTTGTCTCCTTAACTGAGTTGATTGTTGTGGTGGTTTTACTCGGGTGTGCAGCCAAGTTCCACCACGGCTGCTCTTTCACTCCCCCTCCTCAAAGGGGAAAGGGAAGAAAATATGACACAAAGGACTCAAGGTTTGAGATAAGGATGATTTAATCAAAGGGAATAGGAAGAGGGGAAAAAAAAAAAAAAAGAAAAAAAAAAAGCAAAGGCCGCATGGAAGCACGGAGAGAGAAAAAGTTACTCTCTAATTCCCATCAATGAGCGATGTGCAGCCATGTTGTTCAGGAGGACAGACACTTCCACAATGAGAGCCCTCCCCCTCTCCTTTCCCCTTCTCACTTTTTAGTGAGTGTGACAGCATATGGCATGGAATATCCCTTTGGTTGGTTTAGGTCAGCTGCCCTGGTGATGTCCCCTCCCCACCACTTGCCCACCCCCAGCCTGCTGGCTCTTGGCGGGTTGGAGGGAGTCCTGATGCGGTGCCAGTATTGTACAGCAATAGACACAACACTGGTGTGATACCAGTGCTGTTCTAGCTACAAGTGCAGAGCACAGCACAGTATGGGCTGCTCCATCCCAGCCAGGCCCAGCATAACCATAGAAAAAAAAAATGCTCTAACTTCCAGTGCATGTACCCAGTTTGGTAACCTCACTAATTTGCAAATGCAGGTAAACATTAGGAAGGGTAATTCATCTTTCCTGAATGCTTCTTGTGAAACAATTTGGAAAAAGGAGGATTACGAAGGAGTTTTAGCAGAGCAGTCCACCTACATATGGTACCCATCACTCTCCAGAGACTATGTAGAGAATGAGCAGAAAAACTTAAGACATGCAAATCCAGTCCTCCCAACCATTCTAAAGATAAGCATTTAAAGATGAACATTTTTAAATATAAGTATGGCAACAGCAATATATGGTGACAGCTATTACATTTTTCATGATGTGATGAGAATGATTGTGCAGAGTATAGGAGATGAGTTCTAGAAAGATTTCAGTCTTTGGGAGTTGTGTTCTACATCATAGGAAAGTACCTTCTTGATAGGTCCCAGGAGTGAAGTTCAAAGTACAAGAATAACAACACAGCCTTGTAGAAAAAAGGATATATGACACAAATTCAGTAGAAAACAAGCAAGAGAAGGCTTACTTTGTCAGGTATTATCTTTGGTTGGAGCTTGTTTTTATCTTGTTTACTTTAACAGCAATTATGTAATTAACAGGAAGCTATTACCTTAGCTGGTTTAGTTTTAGTTAGTTTTATGTAACTCTGAGCTAGAACATCTACTGTTAGTAATTTCAATATTAACTAATTAATATCAACTAATCATGTTTTATAAAGTGAAATATCTATAACTCCCAAATAATGATATTCTTCATAAAGGAGGATGTTCTGCATAAAGGAGGGTATAGGCAGTTAGTCCTTAAAGGGCAATGCCAAAGACCTCGAAAACAATTACCAAATGACTTACCATTTTTAAGCTACTTTTAATGATGCAAACATTGGAGCTGGGCAAAACTGATTTTAGTAGCACCAGAAAAGACAAGGAAGGAGTACCTAACAATAGAACACAACAGAGCAGATTCAAATGTGTCATGGAGTTATAGTGCAACATAGAAAGAAAAGTGTGTAAAGTAAGTTACAGAACATAGTTTTGATAAATATGATCCCAAACAGACAAGAAAAAACAAACAAACAAACAAACAAAAACCAGAGAAATTATCTAAATCAACATTAGGGTCCTCCCAAAAAACAGGAGGAAGAACCACCTAATTTTACCATTTCAGGCCTTCTGATGAAGGATTCAGGATACTTCCACCAGCATTCCAAAATGTGACCAAAAATGTAGAGTTTAAGATCCAGAGGAGCAGCAGAAGGGACAGTGTAACTGACAAGTTACATCAAAAGACTGTCATGTATAACAAGTTTTAATTGTAATATTATTAATGTGACTTGTTTTATATTAACAAGATAATGTAGACTGTAAGTTTGCTAGTATTATTGCAACTGGACTAGTGAAAACTGATTACAGTAATGATAAATTCCTGTCTTAACGTAGTGGCTTTGTTTCTCTTTTTGCCCATAACAAGAATACGAAATTAATAATAAGGTTAAAGAAGGGGAAGGTATTAAAGAGGGAAGATGGCTTGAGTATTTATCATTTGGACCATATTAGGATAAAGAACAAAAACAATATTTTGAAGACAGACCACAGCTTTATATCTCCTATATAATATACTAACGCATAAAAAATAACATGGAATTAGCAATAGCCTTGGTGGGTCATTTTTTTGCAGCATTCCTAAAGGTCTGCTAGTCTGGATAGTAAAGGAGTCTGAGATGGAAAATAGGCAAATGTCTGTCACAAGATAACAAGGCTTAACTTTCTAAGTTTAAACAGATTTCTAAAATTAGGTTCCCAGAGAGGTGAAGGATGTTTAATTCATACCTATTTATCTGGCTATGCTGTATGAGTAGAATTTGTGCTTAAAATGCTGATACTATTAAATATGCCGTGTGGAACATATAAACTCGGGAGTGACATACATTGAGAGAAGTTGTGATAGGGGAAACTTGAGCTTAGAGATACAGACCTGAATGCTGTCTGGCATCCTGAACACTTTAAAGGAAGAACTCTAGAAAAATATCATATAATTCTGATAGATTTCTTCAGAAATATACCTGACCTTATACTTCCACATGGCTTTTTATGGTCAGATTTTAGTTCCTCTGAAGTTCTTACACTCTTTTCTTTTCTATCAACTTATAAACAAACATTGTCAACATGGAAAGAAAAATCCAACCAACAAAACAAGTGACATAAGAAATTTTAAGATTGATCAGTATAAACTCTGGATATTCCTATACTTGCCTGCACTTGACGATGTTCATCTTGCCTTCCTATGTAACATGTGTATGGTAAGGAGATAAATCTGCTTACCTCTGATGATCAGTCCTTAGATCAGATTGCTTATAACTCTCTGCTTTTGATATCTTTACTATGGCTACTCTGAGAATTGGTCATACCTCTCATAATACCTCTACTGTCCTTCACATTTTAAAAAGGTGAGAGAGAAGGAGTAGTGAGTGTGAAGTAGGGTGTTTGTGTATTTATCTTGTAGAACTCCATCCAACTGAAAAGACTTTGAAGACTTTGAAAATTTTGAATCTCCATTGATGCTCATTTGCAATTAGAGTTAGGACAGAAAGAAGAGAAACTAAACGGCAGCAGCAATACAAAGAGTAATTGGAAATCTCTGATTAATATTGAAAAAAAAATTCAGGTAATAACAAAAGGAAAATAGCCCAAATACAAGCTAGTAAAAGTGCCAGTAGTCCTAGGCATTTGTAGGTATCCAATATATTTTTACACAAAAGTTTACAATTGTATTAAACTCCAGCAGTGAATGAATTTAGCTACTTTGTGCCACAGCAGTAACTTTTATCTGAAAAACAATGAATGTACTCTAAAATAGCTGATTTTTTTTTATCTTTTATGTTGATTAGTTATGTTACAAATTTCTGTTTGATTTTATTTATGCCTATGAGGTTTCCATTGTTTATAACCTTTTCCCCTTCCCCTTCCCCCTCCTCTTCCCCTTCCCCCTCCTCTTCCCCTTCCCCTTTCCCTCTCCCTTTCCTTTTCCCTTTTCCCAAAACATGTTCATATGTCAGAAGAAAAAATATTATATCAGAAACAAACAAACAAAAACTTCTTTACTTAATTTGAAGTATCATTAATACACATTTGTAAGGGGATATTGGATGCCAACAGTAGTTAATTCTCTATTATATTTATTGATCAGTTACATTAAGCATTTTGTATTAGTTTAGTACATAACAAGAGTGGCAAAAGGGAGTTTCTGATTTATTGTCTTTGAAGAGAAAATTGCTTTTCGATCATGCCATCGGTAAAGTCTAGAGAACTAAATGAAACACAAAACACTCATGTATTCACTAATGAACATTACCAAATCCAGACATCTTCACGCTTTTACAAAACAAATTCTTTGCTGCCAGCTGCCCTGGCTTGTCAAGCGAAAACTGTTCCAGTGACATTTGTTACTTCTCTCACAGCATTGACTGGCTTATTTGAAAAATAAGCGCAATGAAAAGGTTTTTTTTTTTTTTTTCATAATTCCACCTGGTTTAAATGTGTGTTTTTAGCTACATATAGAATCAAAAAGCTGCCAAAACTCCAGCTATGACCCCTATTACAACATCTACAAAATTAATAAGTTGGTTTATTACTGGAGCAAACAATATACTTGAGCTTTTTCCTTTATTAATTTAGAAGCTGCCAGAATGTGTACAATGATTTTCTGATCTAGCCTCCAATAAGAATCTTTCCACTGACTATCATTGCATTGGAACTCAGTCTTACTATAAAAAAATACTGTTTTATGAAATTATGAACAATACAAATGCTAAGAAGAATGGAGAGAATTGCAGGTGGGCCAGAATGATTTCATAAACAAACAAACCAAAAACGAACAAACAAATAAAACTCTGTAATACAATAACAATGCTGTAACACTATAACACTTTAAGATTCTTTTAAAGAAAATGTGGAGATAGGGACTAATTTCCTAATTTAAATAAATAACACTAGGACAGATTCTTAATATAAAAGAGGGAAAAATGAATATTATTGTTGGTTTATCATGAAGAACTGGTAGATCTGCACTTTGCCACAGTAGTATAGAAAAATACAAAATCATGAAGTCAATTATATCATCAAAATTATTTTGAAATATTGGGAGTTGAATTTAATGAATAAAAATGATGGTCACTAAATGTCATTCTATTTATCAAAGCAAAATGCATATTTCAGAATGAGGAGATTGACATCCAGCAGTGATTTAAACTGACAGTTCTAACAATTACAGTGAAAAGTGGAATAAACATTCAGATCATTTCTGCTGACAAAGCTAAAACCTCTTTTCTGTAGAATCATGGTTTAATATATTTTATAGCTGCTAACACTAACCTTGAAGTATCTATTATATCACACACATGTAAATCTGTCTCATGCCCATTTAACTTAGCTTAGCTGAGTTTGCAAAATTTGGTTCTGACTGTCTAAAAATGGCAATCATGGAATACTTAAAAGCTGCATTTAAACAGTAAATAAATTTGTATAAATGTCTCTGGTTTAGTGTCCTTTAGTTATTTTTAATGAGTGCATTATTTATTAATTTATCTGCCTTTTGTGTAGTCTAGCCTTAGTGTATGTAATTAAATTTCACTTTCTTTGTGTCTGTTTCAAAGCATTCCTTAGTATATCAATAGGAAGAGGTGGATTTCCTGCTCACCACAAGAAAATCCTGAATCTCTTTTAATATTTTCTGGAAGATCCACATCTTTTCATATGCCATATTTTTAACAAATAATTTAATTATGTCTACTGTCTTAGCTAAGCACAGATCAAGAAATATATTTTGAATTTTTTACTTCAGCTTAAACAGTGTGGTAGTACTGGAGACTACAAAGAGACTTACCGCATTTCCTTGTTAAAACAATTTTTCCACCTCCTTACTTTCTAATATAAAATCCCCACTCAGAGCTTTGTGTGACATTTGGGATGCATTTAAAACACCTGTTAATAAGGTTGAATGTCCACTAGCTTACCCACCCTTGAATTCAATGTTCTTCCATAGACACTGTACACCGTACATTTTTAATGAACAGAATTCCCCACTTTGAACATGGGAAGAACAGAGGGTTTTGACAGAAATGTGAATGGATGTTCTCTTCCATGTTGTAAGAACTATTGGTCTTTCAAATTAAAAAAAAATAAAAATAAAAATAAAAATAAAAATAAAAATAAAAATAAAAATAAAAATAAAAATAAATAAAAATAAAAATAAAAATAAAAATAAAAATAAAAATAAAAATAAAAATAAATAAAAATAAAAATAAAAATAAAAATAAAAATAAAAATAAAAATAAAAATAAAAATAAAAATAAAAATAAAAATAAAAATAAAAAATAGAACTGATTGAAAACTTCCACCACACTTCATTTTCAGTGAAAAACTGGAATTTTATGTAATAAGTCTTTTTTGTTGTTGCAATTAAAAAAAAAAACAAAACAACTCCACCCCCCCAAAAAAAAAAAAAAAATAAAAAAAACCACAACACATTAAAACAAACAAGCAAACAAAACCCTGAAACTCAAAAGCACAGAACATCACTGTCTCTAAGTTTTAGATTTTATTTTAAAAAACAATCTCATTGGTAACAAGAATAACTAAAGGACACTAAACCAGAGATATTTAAAACCCTATCTATCTGCCCTGATAACTCCTGGGCAAAAATCTTTTTCTCCCTCTGAGAGAGGTGCATCCCATTTAGTTCCAACAGGCCTGGTGTCATGTAGACCTTCCCACAATCAAGAAACCCAAAGTTCTGCCAGTGGGACCAGTCTCAGAGCCATGTATTTATGAGTGGAATCTGCCTGTCAGCATTGATCCCTGATACTGGAAGGACAGAGGCAAACACATACTATGCCCCTCATCCTTTAACCAGTCACCCCAAAGCCTTGAAGTCCCTTTTGATTGCCCTTGGACTTGTCCATGCTACCTCATCATTACCAGCTTGAAAAACTAGTAACTAGTAACTACTAGTAAGGTAGTAGTCAGAGGGCCATACCAGGCGGCACAGGAGGTACACACACACACATATATATAATTCCTATATTAATGTTTCAAAACTTTGAAACTCCCACACAAATCTTTCACTACCTGAAATTTAATGTAAGGAAGGATTGTGCATATATTAATGATTGATTTTTTTTAACAATTCCTATCATAAACACAAAGTCTAAATATGACAGAATATGATCATATGCTACCAGAAACACTTCCAATGTCAAGACCTGATATTTTCAGACCACAGGCAGTATATTTCTTTATAATAACTATCGTTACAATCTGTGAGTGGTCTGCTGAACAAAGGGCAAAGTAAATAAGTAATAGCTAGGTGGCAAGAAGTTTTCTGAGTAAATATATAATGGCCAGTTTTACAAATAAAAGATTTAGACACTAAATATCACTTGAGTTAAATACAAACCCAAAGATAAACCTACTTGACGTTTTATTTATTTTTCATTCTCTTCACCTCTTTTAATTTTTATCTTGAGGAATGGAGGAAGCAGGGAGGGAAGCTGTATGAAGACTAGTATTATATTCCAAATAGTTATTACAATTATTTTTCACACTCTAGTCACTATGCAGAGAAAAAAAAATGTTTTGATTATTTAATTTTTAGGTGAACTTTCAATACTGCAACAGAAAACTGCAACATTTCTTTGAAGAAATGACATTTGTATTTAAGATGAACATTCCATTAGGTTGTCTTCTGACCACAGAGCTTGTTTTCTGTAGAGAATATATCTTTCAGCACTTTGATGGCAAGATATTTTTCAACATTTTTTGTGTGTCTGATTTTTAATTGAAGAATTAACTATAGTATATAGATGACTGCTGTGCAGTAGAATAAAAAGATTTGCAAGTGAGAGTATATTGTACAGCAATACTATTTCCTAAAGTTCTGTATGAGTTTATTTCAGAGTAGAAATTAGCATGTAGAAAGTAGTCTTCCTTTTCCATTAGTACAATTTGTCTCCTGCACTTATCCTGGAGATGTATATAAATCATATAAATGTGTCAGTTTAAAGATTTTCATAGCTTTCATTGAACCATCCTGACCTGCTGTTTTCATTATATTTACCAAATGCTTAGTACTTGGTAGTAGTACAGCAGATTGCTGATATCTTCTTCCTTTTTGAAATGTTTACACCATTATCTTTATAAACAGATCAATAGTACTCTAAATCAACAAGAGTATACATTTTGACCGTATCTAAGAGGTATTCACTTCTGCTTTCATTGTTGCAGAAACAAGACTTGGAGAACTTAATTTTCTGAGTTGGCTATTCGTGTGATCCTGAAATTGTGACTTGAGAGACATTGAGGATAATGAACTTCATTATGATTTCAAATTCCAAATCCTGACATTATTATTATTATTATTATTATTATTATTAGTTTACAAATGTGAACTTTTTTTTTTGAATTCTAGATTTATTTATTCTATTTTCACTCCAAAATTATTGAAAATTATTTGTTTAAGTGTGAAAGATGATGAAAATTATTTTAAATATGATAAGTTTTAAGTTTCAGGAATAGGAGGACACTTATTCCTAAATTTTTATATGAAAGAAAATGCAATTACATGGAGCATATGCAAGTTTGAACCTGGAGAGCTTGGGCATAGTCTACATAAAAATATATGATTAAATAGACATAAGACTTACGGGATCAGTTTCCAAGGCCATTGGAAGCTGAGTTTGAGAGCCCCAAATATGTTTGAATCCTCCGTTGAGTAAGGATTTCTACCAAGAGAGGGAGACTGGAATGAACATTACCTGATGATGGGGCATTTCTCACATCAATATCAGTATCTAGCCTTAAATGAAGACTGTGGTAGTTTATTGGGCAATGGGAAAAGCTCCTTAAGATATGCCATAAACATTATAACAGTTAAAGTGTCAAAATGAAATTTTTACCCATATTATAATTATTTTTTCTATGCAAGAAAAAATGCTAGACCAGAAGAACTAACTAAAAGTGATTTTGATTTACTGACGTGGTCAATCAGTGAAAATGGATAGGAGTGTAGTGAATTTGCAGTTCTATATAATAATGTATTGTGTTTCTCAACTAGGTGATTTTGTTGTATGAATATAGTCAATTAAGTTTGTGGAAGAATTGCCAAAAAATATAGCCACAGAGGAAAGTGTGGATGCAGTCTATAGCTGTCAACAAGTACTTGATTGACTTAGTCTTCCACATTGCTCCTGTTAGACAGTTTTCCCCAACTGTCTGGATTGTGAAATAGGAATGTTTAAAATATTTAAATTATGATCTACATCCTGGAGGAAGCCATTAAAAAAAATGAAATAGAATAAATAAGTAAGAAGAAAATGCAGGGGTTAGTACTGGCTTACAGGGAGGTGTCTTTATTCCATCCAGTTCTTAAATGTGAAAAATTTTCTTGGTGGTAGAAATCCATCAGATCTCATAGTTACATAGAACACAGGGGAGGAGGAGATGTGGAAAGTGAGACATTAGGAGTCTAACTCTGTCTAGGAGCACCCTGACATGAATTTTCTTGTCAGCTTTTCTAATCAATAGGATATTTTATAAGAGAAAGTCACAAGTTCAGTGCTTTTGTTTCTCTTTAAAATAGATAGTGTTGCAACATTTTGCAATCAACTTGTTAATTTTTCTGTGAAATATACTTATAATAAATTAGGTGATAAATAACACCCACTAGAGAATTTGGAGAAAGAAGATGCCTAGGATAAGGTAAAGTTTGCAGAAGTTTCTCATAACTATATGTCGTCACATGATGTAGAAATTTTAAGAGTTTCTTTGAAATTGCTTTTAAATTCCTTAAGTGTAAGGAAGAAACTGAATTGACTCACTCTGAGTTCCATTCTGTAGTCTGAGTTTCCAGTATACTTATATAAGAACAATAAAGAAGACACGGATTAATGTAATTTTACACATTCTTGTCTGGTGTACTCTGTATAGATCTGAGTGTTCACATCACTGCAGATAAATCTTACAGGAAAGAAACTTTAAAGGATAAAGTAGAGATGCTTTACTTTTTGAGCAGAGATTATTGAGGAAGAGGCTTATTAAGTTGAAGGAAGGAAGGAAGGAAGGAAGGAAGGAAGGAAGGAAGGAAGGAAGGAAGGAAGGAAGGAAGGAAGGAAGGAAGGAAGGAAGGAAGGAAGGAAGGAAGGAAGGAAGGAAGGAAGGAAGGAAGGAAGGAAGGAAGGAAGGGTTGATCACCAAAGACAGAGGAGGAATATTAAGTGGCTGAGCAGCAGCAGGGGATCAGATCAGGTTTGTCCTGTTTTTGGTTGTGATAGAATTAATTTTCTTCCTAGAAGCTGGTATGGTTTTGTGTTCTGGATTTAGGATGATAATAATTTTAATAACATACTGATGTTTTTTTTTTTGTTGCAGAGCTGTGCTTACACAGAGACAAGGACTTCTCAGCTTCTTGTGATGCCGTGCCAGTGAGGAGGCTGGCTGTGCACAGGAATCTGGAACGGTCAGAACCAGGGCAGCTGACCTAAACTGGCCAAATGGATATCCCATACCACGTGGCATCATGCTGAACAATAAAACTGGGGTGCCTGTCTGGGGTGGGGGCCAGGGTTGCTGCTTGAGAGCAGGCATTCCTCAGTGGGTGGTGATCAGTTGCATTGTACATCACTTGCTTTGAATATTCTATTATTTCCATTTATTATTATTATTATTAGTAGTAGTAATAATAATTATTATTATTTTCCTTTCCTTTTCTGTCCTATTAAACTACCTTTATCTCAAGCTATGAGCTTTTATTTTATTTTATTTTTTTATTCCCGCTTGCAGTAAAATCTTGGCTAGTTAGGTACCTATACATCTGGACACATAGTAGCATTTTAAAAAGAGTTCCTTAAGTTACAATGGCTAAATTTTGTCTAATATGATCTAGACACTTGAACTTATAGATATTTTGAACTTAAATCCCAAGGGTAGAGAACTGTGTTTTATTTAAATTCTCAAGAATCAAGCTGGAAAACTGCAGTGAAATAGAAGTCCATGTGGATCTCTGACAGACATGAGAAGGCCTCATCCATTAAAATATGTTTTAATTATTGTGGAACTATATTGTTTATATTTATTACTTTATATTTAATCTAACACATCCTAAATATCACATTAAGGTAAAGGTATTTGTTTCATTTTGAAATGTTTCATTTCTGCAATACACTCAAGCCTGTATCAATCTTGTGCAGTATCACGTGCACAGAACATACTTTTTTTTTTTTTCCCTAATTCTGCTTAGTTAATGTTTTTTGATAATGTGTTTTGATAATTGTCATGATATTAATTATAATTTTATGTGGGTTGTACAAAAGTGTAGTTTTATTCCTGTACAGAGGCCTTTATAATCTTTAAAATTTCTGTGCTGTATTTTGCCACTCCCTTAGAACATATTATGTGATTTTAGTCTCATTACATGTAATTCTTATTATGGGTTGTCCTTTTATTTTGAAGATGATTTGATCTAGTCATAGCAGAAGTATGTATGAAGTATGCACATAAGGTAGAAGTATATATATACGGGAGAAAGTGAAATACTTAAATAAAATAAACTCAGTCTAAAGGAGTAAGCAGAGAAGTCACACTGCCTTGAAAGTCAAACACTACTCAGCTTGACTATCTGCACTTCTCAGAAAAATACATCACGGTCTTATCTTTGATAAACACTTGATAAACAAGTTTATAGAGAACAAAACTGTTATCTGGAGGCACAGAAGCAAAGAAGACATATCTTCAAGCAAAGAGGTTTAATTATACAGACTTCTGTGGAAGAAAACAGTGGATTGAGATAGAAATAGAATAATCCTGAAGGATAAGATCCAAAAGGGGAGAAGGCTGAAGTTTTAAACCTAAACAGTTTCTAACAGAAAGCTACATTCTAACCACATAAAAAAAAAATAACTAGACTAATGGAAAGTGTTTGTCTTCATCTTTTTAAGAAAAATACGTATACCTGTGAACTGAAATTTTTGTGTATAAAAAATATTGTTATATTGTTCCCTGAGAGCTGTATTTGGCTTTTTCTTAAGTTAGCATATTTCACTGTGTTCCATGTGTTCCATACGCATATGCATATTGGTTTCTGCAATATGCATCACATTGTATATTGGACTTCTGACTTCTATTGATCACATTTACGTTTCCTTTGATGTAGAGGGATAAGGAGGAGACCAATACTGAGAAATGTTTCTGGGTGTACTGAGAAAGGAGACAAAGATTCCCATAAGTAGTTCCCATAAATAGTTAAAAGTGCTTCACACTTCTCTTTTTGGTATAATCAGTGCTGAAGAAAATCATAGTATCATAGAATATCCCGAGTTGGAAGGACCCATAAGGATCATCAAATCCAACTCCTGGCACTGCACAGGTCTACCCAAAAGTTTAGACCATGTGACTAAGTGCACAGTCCAAACACTTCTCAAATTCAGACAGGCTTGGTGCAGTGACTACTTCACTGGGGAGCCTGTTCCAGTGTGCGACCACCCTCTCGGTGAAGAACCTCTTCCTGATGTCGAGCCTAAACTTCCCCTGCCTTAGCTTAACACTGTTACCTCGGGTCCTATCACTGGTAATAATGGAGAATAGGTCACCTGCCTCTCCACTCCCCCTTGCGAGGATGTTGTAAACTGCGATGAGGCCTCCCCTCAGCCTCCTCTTCTCCAGGCTGAACTGGCCCAGTGACCTCAGCCACTCCTCGTATGTCTTCCCCTCTAGGCTTTAGGCCCTTCACCATCTTTGTTGCCCTCCTCTGGACACTCTCCAACAGTTTAATGTCCTTTTTGTACTGTGGTGCCCAGAACTGCACACAGTACTTGAGGTGAGGCCGCACCAGCACAGAGTAGAGAGGGACAATCACTTCCCTCGACTGACTAGCAATGCCGTGCTTGTTGCATCCCAGGATACGGAAAAGTCACATGCTTTTTGCAATAATACTTTTGGTTAGACCTGAAGAGGTCAGACAGTTGGACTATATGATCTTTAGAGGTCCCTTCCAACTGATCTATTCTATTCTATTCTATTCTATTCTATTCTATTCTATTCTATTCTATTCTATTCTATTCTATTCTATTCTATTCTATTCTATTCTATTCTATTCTATTCTATTCTATTCTATTCTATTCTATTCTATTCTATTCTATTCTATTCTATTCTATTCTATTCTATTCTATTCTATTCTAGATATGATTTTCAGAGGCCAAAACTCGTGGTTATTCTGGTTATTTGGTGTATGATTTCTAGATATCTGTGCTTACAAAAAAAACTATGTCATTCCTACTGGAGAAGTAGGGACTGGCTTTTCAACGAACATGTAAATGTCTTAGCATCATTGTATAGCCAAGGAACAGCTGATTATTTTAACACCCTTTACCTCCAAGAAGACTTAGTCCAGATTCATACAGGACACAGACAGTGTACTCTGATATTTCCCATTTTTGGGAGGACGAGGTAGGGCCAGAGATCTCTTTATCCTATTTGGAAAGAACACTTCTAATAACAGAAGTTGTCTTTGCTGCTGATGATCAGTTTGATGCTAGTGGAGTGATGTCATCTTCAAGATAAAGCAGACATCTTAAGAGTCTCCTCTTACGCGATGTCTGCAGTCTATGTTTACTAGTTACTGTGTTACTAGTTACTAGTTACTTGTTGCTATGTAACAAGTTTTATGGATATTTCTGTTATTTTGAAGGTTTTGTTTGTGGTAGTTTGTATTTTTGTTGTTGTTTGTTTATTTTTATTATTTTTCCATTGCAATTCCCTTGAGAAGAACCATTACACCAACTAATTTTCATGATAGAATATTTCTTCGTGTTTCTGTTCTCTTTCTGCTGCTAAGGGCTAAGTCAAGAATCTCTCAATTTGTTCTGATCCATGATCTAAGCCTCTTTATCCTTAGACTAAGTAGAATCCTATGTTGTTTACATGAAAAAAAGGTAAAGATAAATCATTTTATTTTTAAAGAGAAGACAAGCCCGGTAACATTATTAAACGTTTTTAAAAGGTATCTTTTATCAATTTTTGTACTTTCAAGAAAATTATATTACATACATTCATGTCTGTTTTGATTTTAGTTTCTGAATAGTGACAGGTCATCAATGAGAGATGTCATCATCTCCTGTTTTTGGAGCAGCTGAAAATACTTACTCTGCCAACAAATAAACCCAGTAAACTTAACATTGTTTAAAAAGTAATTCTAATTTAAATCTCCAGAGCAGTCAGACACAGAAACAAAGTTGAAATGAAGAACATAACAGGAAAATAACATAACCAAAATAATTATTGCAGATGTCAAGGCCAAAAGACTTTTAATTAAGCTCAACTTATTCTATTGCAAATAAGTTCAGCAAGTGTTCCTCCTTTCCTCTGCATGCATCAGTCAGGCTTAACCAGGGCATCCAACCTTCACTGTAAAACTTCTAAAGAGGGAGACTGTAGTACTGTTAATTTACTCTAGTAGTCAACTATTAGGTCTAGGTGAAAGTTTGTGATTAAAACTGCTTGGACAGGCTCTTGTTTTTTTCCAGTCACTCAAATAATTTGAGAAGGATTTGCTTCAATATTTTTTTTTTTTTGATTGATTGATTGAAAGGCAAAAATATCACAGAACTGAGTTTATAAAATGCTACTCAAGGTCTTTGGTTTCTTTTCTAACCTAACTTTTCTAGAGTCAGATTATAACCACTTTTTCCCCCACTATATTTTCTTGTCATGTTCCTTCTGACACTTCAGTGTATTTAAATTGTATCAGCTGTTTTGTTTTTTCAGCAGAGTGTTGATCCCTCCACAACCCAAAGTAGACACATCAACCTTCAAAATGAGACATAGTGCAAAACCCAGCTTCTTAAAAACATTATGAATTCAGAGTTGTGACCAATGGATGTTAAAGGCAAAAACAGAGGCAGTTTGTACCCCAAATCAGACAGCAACTGAAGAGGCTCTAGTGAAAACACGGATGAGGCAAAGAGGATTAAGGACAGCAACAAGAGTTTTGGGAATGAAAAGTGACATGAGAGATTAGGAGAACTGGAACAGGAATCTAGGAGGCAATAGTTGGAGTGCAAAGTGGCAACAAATCTGTGAGAAATCTTAAGGAAGAGGAGATGAAGAAAATGTAGTAAATAATAATAAATCATAAGTCAAAAAAAACCCTAACTTTTAATGAAGTTATATCAAAATATTGTTTTCCATCATTCTAAGACCATGGCTGTTGCTTCTGATAATTTTTAAACAGTATATTTTGAGTAGATTTCTTTCTGGCATAAAACTGAAGGTCAAAGTAGTGGTGATCACATGCTTAATCAATGTATGAATTACTTATTATTTAATTAAGAGGAACAAAGAAAAATAAATATAGTTAAAGAAGAAAAGTCAGTAGAGAAAATCTATTAATATATATATATAATTTATTTATATCACATTTATTTAGTAGATCATGTAAGAGGTATTCATTGATTTCAATCTTTTGTCATTTTAGTTTTCAAGTGATCTAAACTTTGAAGGTTACATGTTTCTATTTCATTTTAATGTTAAATCTTTGAACAGGACTCACGTAATATGATTGGTTATCAGGAAGGGTCTTCTTTTTTTTAGAGATTAATAATGAGATCTTATCATGAGCATTTTTGTGATGTTTCAACTTCAGTCAAACATTGAATCATCTTTATATGAACACTGAATCTACACTAATTTAATCATAATGAATTCATATAGATGTTTCTTTACTTTGAATATTACATTTTCATTCTACAGGTGCAATAATTATAAAACAATTAATTAGATTGAGTAGGTAATTTTATAAATATAATAATTCAAGAAGCTCATTGAAACATAAAGATTTGAAGTTCAATTTCCTTGTTATTTTTCCTTCAATATATTTTGAAATAAGATTGATGGAGCAGAATTTATTTGACTAAAAGAGAACATGAACAAAGTCAAAGATATATATGTGGTAATCACCTATTGCTATTAGAGACGATAAGAAATTCTAAACAGCTCCAGAAAACACTTAATTCATCCCAAGTAGGTACCTAGTGTATTTCACCTGAATTGTGTTATGAATTGTACGTGGGAATTCTAAGATGTCAGATTTAGACATTCAGTCCCTTGAATACACTAAACAGATACGCAAACAATATGTTCAGTAGCCCATCAAATCTGTTCACCCTCCTTAGCACTTAAGAAATAAGATTTTAAAAACAAAATTTGAGAGAGAGAGAGAGAGAAAACATTCAGAAACCATGACAGGGATTATCAATTATGATATCATCCTCTCCTCTCCTCTCCTCTCCTCTCCTCTCCTCTCCTCTCCTCTCCTCTCCTCCTCTCCTCTCCTCTCCTCCCCTCTCCTCTCCTCCCCTCTCCTCTCCTCTCCTCTCCTCTCCTCTCCTCTCCTCTCCTCTCCTCTCCTCTCCTCTCCTCTCCTCTCCTCTCCTCTCCTCTCCTCTCCTCTCCTCTCCTCTCCTCTCCTCTCCTCTCCTCTCCTCTCCTCTCCTCTCCTCTCCTCTCCTCTCCTCTCCTCTCCTCTCCTCTCCTCTCCTCTCCTCTCCTCTCCTCTCCTCTCCTCTCCTCTCCTCTCCTCTCCTCTCCTCTCCTCTCCTCTCCTCTCCTCTCCTCTCCTCTCCTCTCCTCTCCTCTCCTCTCCTCTCCTCTCCTCTCCTCTCCTCTCCTCTCCTCTCCTCTCCTCTCCTCTCCTCTCCTCTCCTCTCCCCTCCCCTCCCCTCCCCTCCCCTCCCCTCCCCTCCCCTCCCCTCCCCTCCCCTCCTTTTTCTTCTCTCTTTGTATTTACTTCCAGCAAATGTCATGGCCCAAGGTTGGTAAATGGACCCAGAATCCATAATAACAACTTATCCTAAAATAATAAAATACTTCATTGTCTTTTCACTGAAATTATCCCAGTTTGAAAGATCAGCAGATAACAAAAAGTCATTCAACACAAATTTAAATAAAGCTTTACTCTTTAAAATAAGCACAGCCTTTGGGAAATTTCATCCCACATAACAATAATGTACAAATCAAGTGAATAATCCAAGTCATTTTACAGAGAAATACATTTTGTAAAGTAGGAGTTGATAGTTGAAAATATGTCTCAAGTTTAAAGGTATACAACTGTCCGTCAAAGAAATAAGGAGCCTCATGCCAAAGTTAAATATGCTCTGAACTTCACATTCCTTTAAATAAACTCCTGAAATAAAATTAGCTGTTTAGTCTCATTTTCAAATTTGATTTATTAATATAGCTGAAGTCATGCAAAAGTGACAGATATGGCCAAAAACAGGTATATTATAAATTACCTTCCAGTAAATTCAGCAGTTTGAGCACTTACGTTTACATCACTTCAGAACAGAGCAGTGCAGATGACCACAGAGTATAACATATTTTGGAAAATATGCAACATATAGTAATTTAGATCAATGACCTTGGTAAAGAGACACCTGGATTCATTCCATGTTCTGTCATTATCTTTGCATGTGGATTTGGTAAACCAGTGTCACTCTTCTTCAGTTTTTGTGTGCAAATGGGAACACTAATACTTTCCTGATACCACATTTTGTTGTCTCCTAAGATTTTGCTTCCACAGAAATAAAATTACTTTTAGCTATGCTGACAGGATTAAAACAGCAAAATCTCTTTCATACAGATGGAGTTTTATTGCTAAACAAGTTTTTTAATGCAGTTATAATCTGCTTCTGTTCAAGAGGGGTAGTGCACTATGCAGATGTAAAATAGCTTTTTGCAAAGATAACAACTTACATCTTTCAGGTATATCAGTGTTTTTCTATATCTTTTTATGAAGTGTAGCCCCAAAGGTGCTTCAAAGCCCAGCGAGCTACCAGTGTTGTATGTTGATGAGTCATCCTCAGGACTGGACGTAGCTAATGATATTCCCAGGGGGAGTTGGAGGGAGAATAATCCACCGGGCACATCACTCTCAAGTGCTGATGTATTTTGAAAGTACTTCAGCTTTGTGATCATGTCTTTTCTATCTATTATCACCCTTCAGTGTTGCATAACTTCAGCAGATCTATAGTTTTTCCTTTCAGGATTTCTGGGATTTTTCTGTCTTTGATATTACTTATCTCAGAGGCAGATGCGATTTTTTTGTAGCCTAAATTTATTCAGGCAGTCACAGTTATCAGGTCTCTGGAGACTGAAATTCAGCGCACTCTCCAGATTTCCCTAGTAATCCATACTACTGATGGACAATGTGACCATTTTTGTACAAAAAAAGCTCCAAATTTTCCAAACAAAAACAGTAAATACATGGCATTTTTTTTTTTATTTTTATTTATTTATTTTTAAATAATTTGGCATTAAACTGTTGGGATTTCAGTTTTAGAGCTATAGAGATGTATGGCTTATCACAGTTGTTCTCATAAGTGCAATCTGAATTTTCTCAGTAGCTCTCACCTTCACATTTTTTTAAGTGCTATTGTTATGCCTTAGGTATGAATTATAAAATTAATCTTTTTTACATATAGAAATTATTCTCTATAACATAAAAGAAGATATTAATGTTTAAAATTACTTATCTTGATCAAAGTGGATAGAGGAAAGATAACATACAGGACTTACAGATGGAACTTACAGAGCAGTGTATTTGGTAGAAATTAAACAATTCCCTATAAAAATTTTAGAGTAAATATAAAGGCTAGACTGAGCAATACTTTTACATTCACAGTAAAATGTCAACATTTGATACTAATATAACAAAAACAGAAGAAAGAGAACAGCTAAATAAATAGATTATACTAAGGCTTTGTCCTTATAAAAATCTAATAATAATTCATAGATTGATCTATAACATTGGCTTGGTCAGCCAGATATGATTTCATTTCTGAGTTACCTTTTTCTCACTGTCTTTGCAAATGTCTACATGTATATGTAGGGATATAAGGAGACACTGACACAGCTATTCAACAGCACAGCATCATTATTAACTAATCAGTAATTTATGGAAATTTGTGGAAATCTGATGAATTCCTCTTTCTCTGTTCCCTTTCTATACACATCCTTCAAAGATCATTTATTTGTTTTTAAATACTTTTGGGATTTTTTTGCAATACATTTTTATCATAGTACCTACCCAGGGTTCAGGCTGAGTTTGCATTATCAATATTTCCTGACATAATCCTTTCAGTAAGTCATGTCTGCTTTGACATAACATATTGCACCATTTCTGGGGGCTTCCATGGGCGTACTCATGACAGCATTTATTTCAGATCAGGATTAAGCATTCAACATACAGACAGTATAGTTACTTTGATATAATCCCTCTTGAAACACTCCTGAGTTTAGCTATGAGGTCTTCAGCACTGTCTTGTTCTGTAAAACTATTTCTATTTTGACATGCTACTGGGCAATAGAGAGGGTCTCTGTAATGCAATCCCCACATAAGCATAATCTCTTTTCCAGGTAGAAGACTCTCTATATTTTTTTTTTTCCTCTACATACTGCAGTCATGTTTTGATTAGGTCCTGAATGTCTTCCTTGCAAAGGTGTTTGCTGTTTTCCTTAGCGCAGTCAGCTTAAAGACAAGGATCATTCCTACAGAAATATTTGTCTTCTCTTTGCGTCTGTACTTTGTCAGTCTTGTTTCCTTTCTCTTTGTTGTTTCCTTTCTCTACAAATGCCTCTTTTCAGTTCTCAGCTCTTTCTTGCTGTTCTGCCAGCTCCTGCCTCAGTCTATTTAGGAATGGACAGGAATGGAAGCCTCTGCTTGTGCTTACAACAAGAGTTACAAAAGAATCAAAAACAGTCAAAAACAGGTTCTAGATTAAACTCTGAAAAAAAAGTATTTAAAAAAAAGGGATAGGAAGAAATGACAAGTAGCTGAAGTCATTGAATTTATTTACATCTCCTTTTGTTATTCTTTGTTTTACATATTAGCATATTATGGGAAAAAATAAAGCAATTCTTCTGAATGATTACAAAATTACATTCAACTTTTTCTTATACTAATTTTCCCAAGGCACGCTACTAACTTTATTGTTACATACATATTCTTGTTGAAAAATGCAATATTTTTGTATTTTACATGTACATATAAATAATAAGTATTTTAATCAGGTTAGTTTGTGCCTTGTTTTTGCACAGATGTTATATATTCAGGGCTTATTTATTTAATCATTGCCGTGGTCATATTGCCTATGAAGCATAAAAAAAGGTAAATTTAGAAATTTAGATCTCTTTCCCAAGAAAGAGGTAACTATAGGTAACAAAACGTCTCAAATCCAGACCTGTGCATTTAAAAGACTTATACAAAATATCCCAAGTATGACCTGCTTCTAAGCAAAGTTTTCACTTAAACAACATACAGGGGATACAAAATAGGTTAATTATACAAATTTGGAGTTCTAAAATGTATAAACAACTCCAGGATGGATTCAGATGTGAAATAGTGTAACTGGCAAGATGATGAAATTTAGAGAAAACTCACTATTAAGAATTAGAATTATACATGATTTAATGATTACAAAAATGTTCTTTAAATTAAAAGTTTTATAAAAAAAATAGAATTAAAGATTTAATAAAATCTTAGAAAAAATCTGAAATATAACATGAATAGCCACAGTTGCCCCAATAAGAAAGTATCAAAACAGACTTGTGTGTTCTTCCACGGTATCGAATTGAAAATATATGATTCACATCTTGAAGAATTAATTTACTTTTACCTTACCTTACATGAAGCCCATAACTAAAGTCCTTTCTTAAGCCAAAATGCCATGAAGTCAATTAAATTAATTTTATGTCAGCACAGAAGTGAGCTCTGTATCTTTTGCCAGAGAATTGGTATTATAATTCTTGCCTATATCAGCTTAATAATATAATTTGTACCAAAGTAAACTATAGCAAAGTGTTTATACTGTTCCATAGAGATCTTACAGATTTATGAGACAATATTATTAAAATTCTATAACAGGAAGTATCTTAAAATTAAATAACTCATATAGCAAACTAAGTATAATTTTGCCTAGGCTAAAAGATATCTAATCAATATAAGCATGCATTCAACTTATTTGTATTATACATGTGAAATGATTAGTTATTTACCAAGATTAGATATTTACCAAACAAGAACAATCCAAACCCCTAGGTAGATGACTTTAAAGAATAGTATAGTTTGCTTAATTTAATGGGGAATAGTTTTTCTTCCTTATACATGAGTATATTTCTTTCTATTTCTTTTTGAAAGGTTTTAAAGCATATTTTATCTTTGAAAAAAAAATGTGCCATAAAATACATCTTTAGATTGAATCCTCATTTTGGAAAAAAAAAAATAATTTCCTTACTAATATCCTTTTTAGTTAATTCAGCACCAAATATAGGCAAAACCAGAATGTTAGAAATGTTAGCCAGTCCTTTCAAGCATGAAGGAAAATATATAATAAACATATGGTGCTGTTATTTAGCTATTACGGTGCTATTGTAAATCATCACTAAATATGGTGAGATATTTTTATTCAGAGTACCAGCTTACAGATTGGAAATGTTCACTGTACCTCAAGGGTCAAAGCCTTCACCTCACAGTTACTTCCAGCATCCTTGATGACCTCTGCTCTGAGACTGACTCTCTGTGTCCAGATCTGGATGCACCTCTGGATTGTTTTAAGAATCCCAGAGTCTTCCTTGTGCAGACCTCATCCCTGTCCCACTACTGCAGCTTTTCCATAGGAAGAAATCAAATGTGCACACTGGGTGACACCTATGGTGTATAATAAATTTATGTGACTTGGATGTATGGATCATAAATGAGTTCATTAGGATTTTTAATACCTACACTTTCGAATAAGGATAATTGAGTAAGTCTGAGCATCAGATCACCATCACCTATATAACCTGATGATTAGCTCTCCTCCCAGCAGTTGTGAGCTCTGTGACCCACTACTCCAGTGCAACTTCTGAGAACACTTCTGGGGGTACCTTACTCCAGGAATCCCTCTTAACAGGCAGCATGTATAACATACAGGAAATATGCAGATTAGGCTTTCTTTGCTGCACATAGTCCTCCAACATTATCTTCAAGAGCTTTGCACTCTCCAGTTCCCACATGGTCTCATGTCACCCATCCCAGGACAGGCAATGCACACTCTCAGTTTCATACTATATAACATCTTCTGTCATCCGTTTTGTATATGTCACCCATGCATATGAATATTCATATATAACATATAAGCCTGTAACATGCATTCATAGGTTCTACATGCATATATATTAAATATTTTTTTCTATATGTTGTAAATATCAAATCATTCTAGTAAGCCACAACATAAACTTCACTCTACTTCTGACTCTTTGAAAGTCATCAATAATATACAAATAAAAGTAAATGATCCTGGGCAATTATACGAAGGCTACCAGAGTCACAAGTGCCAAATGACACATTGTGTGGAAATAGTTACTCTGCAATAGGTGGAACACGTCCAAAACAATGTATATGTGAGTCTACAACCACATCTGAAATTGATATTCTTGTGAGATTTGATATGTTATCTTGGCAACACAAAAGCAATACATGCATGGAGAAGCCACAGCTTTGAAGCTGTTGCATCAAGCATGTCTTTCATGTCTACTGATCCTTTCTCATAAGTCTGTTGGGCAGATACACAAGCATTTATATTTAGGTAATTAATGAAATATCTTCTGGTTTATCAGACATCTTTTAAAACTTATACAATGATCTTAAATAAGTTTGATTGTTTAAATACCTCAGTTTCTGTGAAAAAGAAATGAAAAAGTAAGGTTAAAAAAATTACAAGCCTCATATAGTAATTATTGCAGCAACTTCATTGCATGAATAATTTCCAGAAAGCCTAATGAATTTTTTTTTGTCTTATATTTATATAAACTGTTATAAAAACTACTAAGAACATGCTTAAATTTAAGGATCAATGTAGATCACAACAAAGTGTGCTTTAAGTGAGTTTTTAGCATAACACTGCTTAAATGAATAAGGTGATCTTGCTCAGTACATAAAACTGTTTTCTCTAGCTTATTCAAAGCACATGCTCACAGAGAAATAAATTCATAATTTTGCATAATATTGTGGCAAAAATTGTCCTGTAAAAGCACTAGCAAGTACTACTCTGATTATGATTAATGTTTATCTTATTATACAGTAGCTAAGAGGATCATTATATTATATACTGTGTCATGATTAAACTGCTTTTTCTTAAAGTACTTTGAATTTATGTTCAGACAGCTTTTATATTCATAAGCTCACAACATTACTCTACACATCCCCAGAGAGCAACCCAGGAAAGACTAATCAGAGTACTGGCACTTATTTTACTATAATGTGCAATACTCAGTACTGTACTAACCACTGTACTAACTCTATCAAATCCATATAAGTTCCTCTATTTAACACGTTCACTTTCAGTTGTGATCTGGATTAACCTTTAAAATAGAAAGAAAAGGTCTGTTGAAGAACTGTATAAAGTCTTTGGCTATTTCATTCATATATAGGGTTCAGTCCCATGTTCTGAAGGCAACGGAGGTTTTGTCTGAGGCATGATTGTAAGAATGGCTATAAGTAGTGACTGGAGAGGGGAAAGAATTTTTTTTTTTTTTTCCTAAGAACAAAATGATATTTTGTATCCAGTCATTTGGCTTCAGATGTAATAATATTTTTCTGTGTGTAACAAATAGTAGGCATAGCCCACGATTATGTGTGGATGTGTATATATTCAAGCACTTAATATTTTTTACTAGCTGGAACTAATGAAACAGATTTTCAAAGCAAAATTTCCATCCTAGCAATTTAAATAAATTCCCAACAGCAAAGTCTTTTGATGACATTAGGTAAAACTTTGAAATGTTCAAAAGTTACCTGAGGCATGTTTAGACCCTGTAACGGAGCCCAGTCTGAGTTCACCTGGGCTGCTACTTTCACTTGATGCAGAACAAATTGGCACAAAAGACAGTTACTTGGTCCTCAAAAGAGTATAGTTGTATAACAATAGCTCCATACCTACACGAATAAACCTTGCCTCACAGATGTTTTCTTAACAATGCTTTTACAGATATATGAGTATCATATGATAGCATTTACAAAGTATTTTCTCTAGTCCTAAAATAAATGCAGTAACTCTTGCACATTTAGGTGAAGTCTTTTACACTCTAGCAAAAACAATCATGCTATTTTCAGTCTTTGTTATTTCCTTTTTCTCCTTCAGCCACTGGCTGTATTTGTAATAAGGCTTAATCTTTATGTTAGAAATTCCAGAGCTCAGCATATTATGTATGTGAACAAGTCTTTGGTGTTTGTTTATTTCTGCCCTTCGAAGATAAACAGAAAAACTCAGCATTCCAGATTGTCTCTTCTGATACATGCACACTTGGTCGTGAAGCTTGTCCTATATCTTAATACATATTTGTGGTTGAAATAAAAGTTTTTTCCATCATATTATGAGAACAAAACATGCTGTGGCTAAGAAATGGACTCAAAGACTTAATATGTTTCCTTCTTTCTCAGGGCCTAATAGGGCTCCCAATGATGTTATATAAGCCCAATGGTTTTTTTGTTGTTGTTATTTGTCTTTTCATTTGTTGTGGTTGTTGTTCCTTTGCAGTATTTATCAAATACCTCAAATATCTGAACCTCTAGGCAACCTCACCATGTTTATTCTGTATGCTAAAACTGTTAAAAAAGTGCTGACCTGCTTATTCCTCCTCCCATGGATTTACATTTGACATCCTATAGGGGTCATTTTTCCATTCTTCTTGTTGTCCATAGTTTCTCAGGTTAATCAGAATACTGGGAAAGTTTCTCTAGATTAATGTTATATACAAGCTGATCATACTGTTTTCTCAGCTCTATTTGTTAAAGTCACATTGCTGTTTCTGCTCTTTCTTAATCTGCCTGGCTAGGGTAGATACATAACAGAAGAAATCAATTATAACATTAGTACTACTCCCATATGCTATAAAGAATTTTTCTGGAGTTCTGCTAAATCCAAACCTGCCTTTCAGGCTCCAGTAGTAACAGAAAAACCTTTCTATTTGTGAGCGACCTAGATTTATATCTCTTCTTTCTGATGAGATCTTGCCAAAGAAATAATTTTTTTGTAATTCAAATCATTATGTACAGTATTCTAAGGTGTTTCCGTAAGCAAATAAAAAAGATTCTCACTGACAGTGAGAATCTATATGCCAAATCACTAAATCAAATCACCAGCCAAAACAAACATGAATCAGAGCCTGTTTTCTGAGCTCAGTTTTCTGTAACAATAGTCTTATGTTTGTACAATCTCTAGTCATGTCCATATATTGGGGTTTGCATATGTGTGATAAATACAGTGGGAAAGTTTATGTTCAGTGATTTCATATCTTTTTACTTCCATGGCTGCAATCACCTTTCTAAGCACTCACATATTTCCAAAAGTCTTCCAGAATGTATGCTATTGGAAACACACCAGTTATACTTTGAGTCAGAGGAATAAATTCAAACAAGGTTTGTAGATGGAGGCAACACTTTGAACTGAAATATGTCTCATTTCTGCATGACCATTATGGCAGATGATAATGAATTAATTAATCTCCTAATTATCTCTCTGAAAATCACAGTTTACATGACATACATTACCTGCAAGATGTAAGATAGCTCTCTAAAGGGCTGAACTGTAAAGAGTGTTTACTATTATGCACATGCTGCAATGTATATGAAAATGTTTTACTCCTCACCTTATCTAATATAAAGGTGGTGTTTTATTTATTTATTTATTTTCCTTTTCTTATATTATTCTTAATTTGAATAAAGGGTGAAAATAACTTCAAAATTTTTAAGATACAAGCTTATTTGAAAGTAATGTTTATTTTTTAATTTGATTGTGAATTGTGTGTTGTGAGCAGGCTCTCCAAAAATGCTATCCTATGTATCTGCAATAGGGAACAGAGCAATGCCTTAGGAATATATAACAGGCTGTCACAATAAGTGTGTGTGTGTGTGTGTGTGTGAGTGTGTGTGGAGAGAGAGAGAGGGAAGGAGGGAGGGAAGGAGGGAGGGAGAGAAACTTAGTTTCTACATACTGATAACCTCTTAGGTAGGACTGGAGGACTGGAGGCCCTCTTCAGAGGGCTGAAGGACCTCTCCTATGAGTAAAGGTTGAGAGAGCTGGGGCTGTTCAGTGTGGAGAAAAGAAAGCTCTGGGGAGACCTCACTGCAGCTTTTCAGTACTTAAAGGGAACTTATAAAACAGATGGGGAGAAACTTTTTATTCAGGTAGATAATGATAGGACAAGGGGGAATGATTTCAAACGAAAAGATTTAGATTCTTCACTCAAAGGGTGGTGAGGCACTGGAACAGGTTGCCCAGAGAGGTTGTGGATGACCCATCCCTGGAAGTGTTCAAGGCCAGGTTGGATGAGGCCCTGGGCAACTTGTTCTGGTGGATGGCACCCCTGCCTATGGCAGGGGGGTTTGAACTAGATGGTCTTTAAAGTCACTTCCAACCCAAGCCATTCTATGACTATTTCTGATAAACTAGCATACTACTAGTTACCCTCTTATTTTTTTCTCATCATAGACTAAAAAAAAAAAAAAAAAGTCATTACAAATCAAAGATTTATTCTACAAAATGGACAACTCAGTAATATGTATTCTAACAGATTCATGATTTTTGCTTTGAAGGGAAGGTAACTATTAGCCTGAGTTAATTAAATCTTCAATATTTTATTTTTCCTCTATCCTATGTCTGGTAAAGAGATTTCTTCACTGTACCACTTCATAAAATGATCTTTCTTTATGTATATGTCTAATGAGTTTTTTTAGCAAGCTTCCCAGGAAGAAGTTTGGTGTTTCAAATTAAAATGTGTTTTAAACAAATGAAAGAAACCCCCCTTGCACAGAGGGTTTCATGATCTTTTAAAGTTAGAGTTAGGTGTCCAATTAATTTAGTTATTATTAAAATAATTTGAAATAAACCCAAAGAGAAGGATGGAATTCAGAAATCTTTCCAGTCCTGATGCTACACTAATGCCATTTGAGCCTTTATTTCTGGAAACAAACATTGCGTTTGCAAATTTCCTATAAAATAATTGTCCACTGTTGCCTTTGGCATTCTTTTGTTTTGGATAAATAACATGAAGTAGTTCAGTGGAAAAGCATCAGCAATGTGCTAGACTTTGAAGTTATGTGAGAAATTACTACACTCTTTTCTTGCTGGTAGAAAAAATATTTATAAATGTCATTCACAAGTGGACTGCTGAATTGGGTGGATACAGGCTGTTTAAGATGGATGAGCTGGGAAGACCAGGAGAGTGATTGGTCCCTTTTGTGAGAAAGAAGCAGGGGTGCATTTGCCTTGGAATGTGTCAGGAGCTGGTCAAGAGTCTTTGGATTAGGGGGCAGATCAACATGGATGTTGCTGTAGTGCTTTTCTACTACAGACCGTCTGATCAGGCAGAAGTAGATTACGCTTCTTCAGAAAAGTTGAAGAAACCTCACATTTGCATGTGTTGTCCATAGAGGGGACTTTAACTACCCTGGCTCAGTACTGGGGTTAGTTTTGTTTATTTATTTATTTATTTTTTTTTTATCAACAGTCTTGATGAGCAGATTGGATACATCCTCAGTAAGTTTTTAGATGACACCAAGTTGGGTGGCAGTGTTGATTTGCTTGAGGGTAGGAAAGCTTTGCAGAGGGATCTGGATAGGTTAGATCAATGGGCTGTGTCCAGTCACATGGCATTCAACATGGCTATATGCTGGGTGCTGCAATTGGGTCATAACAACTATACATAGTGGTATAGGCCTGGGGAAGAGTGACTGGAAACTTGACTGTAGGAAAAAGACCTGGGGGTATTGGTTGACAGACAGCTGAATATGAGACAGCAGTGTACCCAGGTACAATGGGTATCCTGGCTTGTAGAAGAAACAGTGAGGCCAGCAGGACCAGGGATGTGATTTACCACCTGTACTCCTCACTGGTGAGACAATAAGTAATGGTCATAAAACCAAAGATGTGAAAGAGAAATTAGGTTGTCTAGATTGTCTTGATGAAAAAAAAAAAAACACTAAACAACTGAGAAATTTTATATGAGATGACTGCTTCTAGTAGTTCACCTCTGAAATAATACTTATGCTTTTTCAGAAAACACACATATAATGAAAAATTTAGTACCTTATATTAAAAGAATTAATGCCTTTGGAAACAAAGCAAAAGGTGAAAAATGCTCTATTGGATTACGTTCCCGTCCCCCATGAGTAGAGTGCTGTCTACAAACACAGTAGCAACTGTTGTATGTAGTTTTATTAATTATGACTCCTTGCCTCAGAGTACTGCTGAACTGGTTTAACTATACAGCCAATATAGTTTAACACTTGCTAAAACTGCACAGTCTGTATTTTAGAGGTTTGTGGAACAAAGAGTTTGGTGATTAGAGAGGGAGTTAGGCGAACCTTATCATGTAGAGATAGAGCGCTGATGGCATTAAACTAGGATGCTATTTAGTGTCTTTGCTAACTATGGTGCATTGTGCAAATTAACTAGAGCAAGAAGCCTTGGGCCCCTTACCAAGGTCAGTCTCCTAATAAGAGTGTGAGCCTATCTTAAGAAACTGGTGGAAACTGGTCCTGCAGATGGACAAGAGCCAAGGAGCAACTGAGTCTGCGCAAAGACAAGAGGTCAACTAGCGGTGATGAGGAAGAGTCATCAACCTTCATCCCCACAACCCCCGACGACCACCACCAGGAGACACTGCGCAAGCGCAGATGGGAGGATTTTATGGAAATGACTCCTTGGAACTAATTTTAATATGAAGCAGAGACAGGTTATGAATATGTATAGGTGTATTTTGAAACTTCATGCATATGTAACTCTTTGCTGCATATAATCACGGCAAATTGCCACGTCAGGTGCGCATGACTATGGCGGGACTACCCCCAGTGCTGCCCAGCTCTGAATAAACATACCTACTTTACAATCTTACTGATTGTGGAGTCCGTTTTCCACAAGTCAGTGAAACTGTAAATGTTACAGGTTAAAAATATACAAATAGTTCAAACTGTGTTGCTTGCATGGACTTTCTCTGGTATGCAGTGTCCTCCTCTTTTAAAATGAGAAAAATATGAATAGCTATGCTAAAGCACAGTTACATTATGACATTCAATTGCACAATTTTCAAAATTCCTTTATTATTCCAAATGTTAAAATGTATTGTTCTCTCAGATAACGTTTTATATTGTCTTTAAACTTATCAAGAACTGACAATGATGGTGTCTTGTATCCGTGGAGTGTTTATGTCAGCCTTTAAGTGTCATCTATTACTAAATTGGTAAATTTTTTTCAAGCCCATAATTAATTTTCAATAGGATATTTTGCTACTCATTACCAGAACTGTGAATTTTGAAAAGGTGTGCTTGTCACCCTGGACAAGTTTACTTTTGTCACAAAAGTTTACTTTCCAATCTAACAGCTATAACACATCGATATCAAAATTAGTTGGACGTCATGTAACATTTGAACCTGAGAGTACCAAAGCCCATTCCATAGTGAGCGTTCCATTAAGCAGAGCATGGAGAGCATGCTGCTTCCTGCAGAAGTCCTTGCCTATATGGCCAGTCTGATAAGAAGGAATTAATTTTCTCTATTATGCCAGAAAGAGATTTATTTTGTTGTTGAAGGTAAATACCAGAATAGCTAGGCTTTAAGCCATGAACATTTTGAAGATCTGAAGAGTAACTTGACAGACATTGTGAAAACATGTTACAATGTAGCTTTTCAAGACCTAAGTGACTCAATTGATCTTTGATGCAATGGGTGATTTAATTTTATTTAAGAACTTCTATTTTCCATACTAACCAATTTCCAAAGTGAGTCCTGTTAGAAGGGTTTCATGTCACATACTAATCTGAAGTTATTTCTAAAATTGTTTTTCTGTTATGTTGTCATGGAAATCTTTCTTTTGGAATAGGGTAAGTGCATATGTACTAAATTACTAGTTTTACTAAAGATTAGCATTACTTTCGTTACTTTGGTTTATATTTGTTTGTTTGGTTTTGTGAACTTTGGCTTTTACATATAATTATCTTCCTTTCTATACAAAGCCAAATAACAGTAGTTTATTCTATAATGCTAATTCTGTCCAAAAATTTCCTCTTATCTGCTTCATCAATGCTTCAGCTTTGTATTTTCATCATCTAGTAGTCATACAATAAAAATCCAGCCGAATGTATTTGTCGAATCTGAGCTTCTTTCCTGGAAATATATAAAGGAGGAAAATTCCTTAAGTAGTAATTTGCAACACATGGTTTCTGCAGAAGAACGGGTATAAATTATGTGTGCATATTGCACATAGCAGCACAATATAGATTTAATATTGGGTAAATTAGAGATAAATTAAATACAGATTAACAATTATGTGACAGCTGTACATATCTTTCAAGGTTCAAAAATCTTTTTTTTTTTTAAATCTTTTTTTTTTTTTATTTTCCATGAGTCTTATGTTTTCAGGATTGGGCTTAAGTTATTATTAGACTGTGTTTGGACTATTATTCATGTGTCAACAACATTGCAACTATAGTACTACACCTGACTCATTTGGAAAATGGGACTATAAGCACCAAATATTAACTTCTCAGTCTTCTGAAACCTAAAAATGAAATGCCTGCTATTTATAATATTGTCTGTTCTTTTAATGACAGTATTCACATACCAGACTGAAAATAATGCAGAACAAGTACATCAGATTTGCCACCAGCTTGCTTATATATATGACAGGAAAAGAGATATTGTATACATTGTCAAAGAAAAGATACTAGGAAGCTTAATATCTAAGGGAATTTATAAAAAGTTCCATTGGTTGTCAGGATAAACATATAATGTCCCTACTATTATTAGTCCAGTTCTAGGATTCCAGCATCAGAATCATCTTCCTAAAAATAACATAACTTTTCTAAAGATGTGCTTCAGCAAGTGTAGTATATGGCTGTACAATCAAATCATCATCATCATCATCATCATCATCATCATCACATTTAACATTGTGAATTTATGTATTTTGTAGTGTTTATTTATTAGTCTATTGATAAATACAAGAAACATAAATTTATTTTCCACAGATCTAAACAAGATATTGAATTTAATCACTTAATGTTTACATAGTTGTAAATTCAAAAATGATATTAATAATATAGTATCAATTTTCAACTATAGCATTGAGATTTAACTGTGTGAATTCTATTAATATCAAAGGGAATCTCAGATCTGATGCTTTGACAATGTATCAGAAGAAAAAATCACATGTTAAATCTAACACAATCTAAATGTTAAACTAACCACACTTTGAAGTGAAATCATAAAGAAATAATTCCACTGACACATACGACTTAAAGAAAATGACATGGAACAATTTCTTTATATTATAGTATATTATATCAATATATTATATCAATATATTATATCAATATATTATATTATATAAAGTATATTATATTATAGATATATATAGAATATATTATATTATATAGAGTACATTATATCAAAATGTAGATTTTGCACAGTTTTACATGGTATTTTCAAATGATTAGCAACTATAGAATGTACTATACATTCCCTTCTTCATGTCTTGAATATATTTTATTTTTATCTTCTTTTCTCAAAGTAGGCAAGAATAGTTATTTTATGTAGAGTTTTGTCCTGGTTTTGAAACCAAGTTTTCATTTCTGCAAGTAGTTCTCCATCTTTACTATATGAATATATTAGATTTATAATTAGATAAACATTTTACAAACGTAATTCATTAGTAAGACTTCTGCCTAAGTGGTTATTGTAGGTCAATATAAGCATTATTTGAATCAATTGTTATCAAAAATTTTAATATTGTATAATATTTAATTTAATATTTAAAATTTTTAATATTTTATAATATTTAATAATATTTTTATTTTTTATCAAAATTTTTAATTGAGTCAGATGTATATCAGTTAGTTCTCTTTTTAACAATAAATTTCATTCGTTACCTGAAATAAGTTGTATGATCATTATATATAACTGGACATAAGCATAAGAAATATCAGCTGTTTATAGAATCATAGAATCTAAGGTTGGAAAAGACTTCCAAGATCATCTGGTCCAACCATTCCCCTACCACTAGTATCAAACACAGAACCATGTCCCTAAGCACTACATCCAACTACATCCAATTTTCTTTCAACACCCCTAGGGATGATTTGGGCAACCTGTTCTAATGTCTGACTGCTCTTTCTGAGAATAAATTTCTCCTAATTTCCAAGCTAAACCTCACCTCGAGCAACTTGAGGCCCTTCCCTCTAGTTCTATCACTAGTTATCTGAGAGAAGAAACCAACTCCCAGCTTCCCACAACTTCCTTTCAGGTAGTAGTAGAGAGCACTAACATCTCCCCTGAGCCTCCTCTTCTCCAGACTAATCAACCGCAGTTCCCTCAGCCACTCCTCATAGGACTTGTGTTCCAGGCCCTTCACCAGCTTTGTATCTGTTCTCTGGACACATACCAGGGCATCGATGTCTTTCTTGTAGTGAGGGGCCCACAACTGAACACAGTACTCAAGGTGCGGCCTCACCAGAGCAGAGTACATGGGGACGATCACCTCCCTGGTCCTGCTGGCTGCACTATTCCTAATACAAGCCAGGATTTTGTTGGCCTTCTTGATCACCTGGGCACACTGCCAGCTCATGTTCAGCCGAGCATCGATCAGCATCCCCAGATCCTTTTTCTCTGCACAGCTTTCCAGCCACTCTGCCCCAAGCCTCTATTGTTGGATGGGGTTGTTGTGACCAAAGTGCAGGACCTGGTACTTAGCCATGCTGAACCTCATCCCCTTGGCCTCTGTCCATTGATCCAACCTGTCCAGGTCCCTCTGCAGGACCTTCCTACCCCCTGGCATATCAATGCTTCCTCCCTACTTGGTGTCATCTGCATTATTAAAGATATTAAAGAGGATGGGTCCCAACAATGACCCCTGGGGAACACCACTTGTGACCGGTCGCCAGCTCAATTTCACTCCATTCACCACTACTCTCTGGGATTGGCCATCCATCCAGTTTTTAACCCAGCAAAGAGTGTACTTGTCCAAGCCATGGGTTGCCAGCTTCTCCAGTAGAATACTGTAGGAGACCATGTCAAAGGCTTTGCTGAAGTCCAGGTAGGCTACTTCAACAGCCTTTCCCTCATTCACCAGTTGGGTTACCTGGTCATAGAAGGAGAGGAGATTGGTCAGAAAGGACTTGCTTTTCATGAACCCATGCTGGCTGGGCCTTATGCCTTGGTTGCCCCCACAGATGCTGCGTGATTCCATTCAAGATGACCTGTTCCATCACCTTTCCTGGCACTGAGGTCAGACTGACAGGCCTGTAGTTCCCCGGGTCTTCCTTACAACCGTTCTTATAGATGAGTGCCACATTATCACGTCTCCAGTCATCTGGGATCTCTCCAAGTGACTATGAATGCTGACAGATAATGAAAAATGGCTCAGCAATCACAACTGCCAGCTCCCTCAGCATTATGCTTTATAAAGCATAAATAATATTTTAATTAGGTTCTTCTTTTCCATCTTTTATATTACAAGACAATTAAAGTGAAATCCAGACCTTTGGATGTTAGGAGGTAAAAATATACTTCTAATACTTTTCATTGTAAGAGGAATTTAAATACTTTTAAAATTCACTAGACTAGAATTAAGATTTTGGAAATAATGTTGGATACTATTCAAAACCACTCAAAGTGGGTCTTGAGGGTGGAGGAAGTAATGAACTGGATAAGAAACATTTGTTCTCTCTGAAAGAGATACATGTATTACTATGAGATAAGATGGTGAAAACACTTTCAAAGTGGAAAAAGTGACATATTGGTTTTGTTCCTCTAAATAATGAAAATTACATATCTAGCATGATGTTCCTAAGGAAAACATTATCAGATTGAGATTTGCAGGGTAAAGGTGCCCATATCCAGATGAAATAATTCTCTAATGATACACAGTTCCAAATAAATTAGTATTTGCGTTATGAAAGGGAAGTTATTAATTTAATGGCTATCTCAGCTACAATGGTTATCAGGGTTTCTTCTGGAAGCAGGGTCTTTAGACAGGAACAGGAAATGTATAGGAAATGAATAGGAAAGCAGCTAAGCTTCTGAAGTCATGTGAATGACATTTCTGAGGGCAGGACTTGGTTTCAGTATGACTGAGACGATCCTGATTTCTCTTGGCAGACTTCACTGAGTGTAAGAAGTGGTGAAAAAGCAGCTGAAGCAGTGAGGCCCTTATAGACTCATGTCTGTTTTGTTTGCTACCTTCGGTCAAGTTTGTAATTGGAAAATGTGACTTAAGGGTGTTCTGAATCCTTACACTGAATTTTCAATTCCCATTGACATTAACAGCAGCTACATAATGCACAGATTGAAGTATGATTTGAGCTTTAGAAAGCAAATGTATAAAAGAATTGCCTATGAATAAAAATTTGACAATTCCCATAGTTTAAAGACTTATCTCTATTAATTTTAAAAAATAAATCTTAGGAAGCTATTCTTTGCTAACATGCATAAGATCATTCCCCTTCCATTTACTGAAACATGCGTAGTATCTTCTGTGGAGGAAAACTCATGAGAGGGTATTATGGTTTAACCTCAATAGACAGCTCAGCCCACACAGCTGCTTGCTCACTCTTCCCAGGAGGGATAGGGGAGAGAGTCAGAAAAGTAAAAGAGAGAAAACTCACGAGTTGAGATAGAGTTTACTAGGTAAAGCAAAAGCTGTACATTTAAGCAAAGCAAAACAAGGAATTCAGTCACTACTTCCCATCGGCAGGCAGATGTTCAGCCACTTCCCGGAAGGCAAGACTCATTATGCATAATCATTTCTTGGGAGGAAAAATGTCGTCACTCTGAACATCCCCCCAGTTGTATTGTTGATCATGATGTCATATGATATATAATATCTCTTTGGACAGCTGGGATCTGCTGTCCTGGCTGTGTCCCCTCCCAGTTTCTTGTGCACCCCCAGACTCCTCACTGACAAGGCAGCATGAGAAGATGAAAAGTCCTTAATGCTATAAGCACTGCTCAGAAACAACTAAGATATCAATGTGTTACCAACACCACTTTCATCCAAAACATGGCACTATATTGGCTATTGTGAAGGCAAATAACTCTATCCCAGTGAAAACAAGGACAGAGGGAAACCCACAAATCTCCCCTCTGATGTGTCTAAGCATGCAGGCCATGGGCATTGTGTCACTGGATAAGAAAGTTTTAAATGTACAGTACCAAAGCACAGGGAAGAGAATGTATTCATTGTTAATCAAGAATTTGAGGAATTCCTATAGAGTCAGTGTTGTCTACTAAAGACACTAAAGTGTTGTTCTACTAGACAACACTGACTCTACAAGAATTCATCAAATTCTTGATTTAAATCAAGATTTAAGTCAATTCCTCAAATTCTTGATCAAATCCATTCTAAAGAATCCATTCTAAAAAATGGATTTAATGACAGAGGCAAAGCCATTAATACATTCCAAAATTAATTGATCTTTTATAAAATATCTTTTATCAAACTCAATTAACTATTCAAAACAAAAAAGTAATTAGGTATTCAAAACTTTATTTTTTTTCTTTCTTTTTTTTCATCACATTTACACTAAATATTTTGGCATGGTCTCAGTAGTTTTAGAGTCCTTTAAAACCCACACTGGTCCCACACAATGGGACAAACAAGCATGACTTTACCGATATAACCCACAATTACATTCCATCCAGGCCCCCTCACAAGTGTTCAATAGCTTGTGTTCAGCTCCAGCATGCCTTTGAAATTACTCAGTCTTGTATTAAGGACTGAAGAGATGGGGAATCCATAATTTTTTCTGGAACTGTGTTCCACAGCTTGGAAATTTAGTTATTCTTAAGTCTCTTATAATCAAATATTTTACCTTGTCATATGTATTTAGACACTAATTAAATCACATTTCAGGCTTTGTTTTTTTTTTTTTTTTTTTTTTCCATTGCAAAGTTGCAGTCTTTAAATCTTTGACTGAAAGACATTTTGTTTGTCTCTGGAAAAAAAAAAAGTGTATAATTTTGAAACTGATTTTAGTATTTAGATATATATTTCAGCAGTACTTCTCTATTCATTCATACAGCAAAAGATTGCACAAGACCTTTTTTTGTTACAACTCTGTCTTTAGAGCTCAGTCTTTTCCTTTCCAGAAGGCTTTGCTCATTCCAGAAAAATATAGCTTTAACATTTGGAAGTGTTAAAGCTATTTGTTTGTATGGGAGAAGGTTCTGAAGTTGTTCCAGTAACTCTGTATTACTGCTTTGTCTTTCTTACTAATTTACTATGCTGCCAATATTTGTGTCATCAACAAATTTAATCAAGAGATTTCTCTTGATAAAAGTTGTTTATTTACTTCAGAGAAATGAAGAGAAGGTTGACTATCATCACTTGTTATTAATCCCTGTGAAATCCTACTATAAAAACGTTCTTTTTTATATATATATATGTTAATTTTTCTGTTCATAATGGACTGAAACGTACTTTACCATTCTTTTGAGAAGACGGTTGCCCTGGTTTTACCTGATAGAGAGTTGGTTTTGTTTGTAGAGGCTCATATGATGCTGTGGTTTGGACTGTTGATGGAAAGTGTTGATAACACTGATGTCTTAGTTGTTTCTGAGCAGTGCTTATAACGCTAAGGACTTTTCATCTTCTCATGCTGCCTTGCCAGTGAGGAGTCTGGGGGTGCACAAGAAACTGGGAGGGGACACAGCCAGGACAGCAGATCCCAGCTGTCCAAAGGGATATTCTATATCATATGACATCATGATCAACAATACAACTGGGGGGATGTTCAGAGTGACGACATTTTTCCTCCCAAGAAATGATTATGCATAATGAGTCTTGCCTTCCGGGAAGTGGCTGAACATCTACCTGCCGATGGGAAGTAGTGACTGAATTCCTTGTTTTGCTTTGCTTAAATGTACAGCTTTTGCTTTACCTAGTAAACTCTCTTTATCTCAACTCGCGAGTTTTCTCTCTTTTACCTTTCTAATTCTCTTCCATCATCCTATGAAGTGAGTGAGTAACTGTATGGAGCTGAGCTGCCTACTGGGGTTAAACCACAAAAACATAGTATCATTCCACTTCTTTCCCAAAATAGAGAATAAATGTTTATTTAATATTTCAGACTTTTTCCTGCAGGTGTGAATTCAGCAGTATGCTTAAATTTCCTCCTTTAAACGTGTCTGCTGTTTTCCTGTTGCAGTATCATTACTGGCCGTGCTATGTTTTCTCTCCAACTTTCTGACCTTACATATTGGCTTTAGGGTGTTGGAGACACAAAGTGATGCTATGCCACAATTGGGAATTGTATATTCCTCTCTGACTGAAGTGCCACAGGCTACTTTCTCAAGAAAGCATGTAGCTGTTATCTGGGGAGAAGGAAAAAATTCTTTTATCATGTTGATATCGATTACACTTTCTTCTTGTAAATTAATATATACATATATATGTTTATACAAGATTAGATTTGATATTGACACTTCTTTTAAAATCAATTTAGTTTCTATATATTGGAGGAATATTTGGAGGGAAGATGGCAGAGCACTCATATTTCCTAGGACCACAGAATACAAAATATAAATATCCATTACTGAATATCCAGGACTGAGTACCATGAATGAGTTTGTGCACTCTGTGTTGGGAACAGTAAGGTTGAATTGTGTGCAATTTTTATCAACAGCTTTGATTTGCCAAACTCATTCACTTAGGAAATACTTCCTTATTGACTGATTGCACCTGGGAGTTGCACTAACTCAAAGAGTTTTTTACATTTAACATGTGGAAGTTGTACATGGGCAATAAATTACCAATAGGGTTTTTCAGTTACCAGCAATACCTAACACGTGACTATCATGAAGAAAATCGGAATAATATTTTCCACTACAAGTGCAGCTACTTCCATTCTTTTTAAGACTGCATTTAAAAAAATAAACAACAACAACAAAAACAACAACAACAAAACTTCTGTGGATCAAATCTTCAGATTGTGTAAAACAGTACAGGTATATTAAATTTGAAAGAATTGCATGTATTTAAACTAACGAGTAGTTCAGCATAAATAAAATGTGAACATGTCAGTGTGTGTATTTGTAGTTCTGTTATTCTCTGTATACCATGAAAATACATTTACGAAGCATATGAGGTAATATTAAAGGTACATTAAAGAGGTACATTAAAGAAACAGAGCTGGATCAGGATTTATCCTCAAGACTGGGATTTTACTTTGTGTGCACTAAGAACAGTTTTCCAAAATGTGACCACCTGCAGTGTGAAGAGTTTCCTTCTGTTTTCCTATTTGATTTATGAATCAAATGTTGCTCTTTCCTCATGAAACAAAATAAACAATACATTATTCCATTTCTCTTGTATGTTTTCACGTCAGCCTGTTTTTCTCAAATATTTTCTGTAAATTTACTATACATATATTTCTGTTACCCTCAGTTGGTAAGCTGTTCTTATGATAGGTTGTTAGTATTATTGTTACATTATCTTATATCAGTGTGATGACGTGAAAAAGAAACTAGGTATTGAATTTTCCCAAGGATTTTAATTTTTATTTTCCAAACATCATTTAATGTTTGAATCCCTAAAGTCAAGGAGAACCATTATGATGTTTCAGGTAAATCATTAAATGGAGGAATGACTGAAGATCTTGCACAGGCATTTTTATCAGTAGATAATTATTCAACAAAGTTATTCAAAATATTACTATCTCAACTATACAGATGGAATGAATTAGCAATAAGATGAAGTGACTTGTCAAAGATCATTAAGGAAACTGCTTTTTAAGTTATTCTGTGAACTCAGTACCTATGAAACTTTCGCAAATATATACATAAACATTTAACCAATAGCCGAATACCAAATCCTAAGGCTATTTGGAACAGTTCTATATTTGTTCAAAATATGTTAGAATAAAGAATTAATAATAAAATTACTTAAAGAAAAGATCTGCTAATATTCCTAAAGGAAGGAATGATGAAGAGATAGAAGAGGGGCCAGTAGATTGGGAAAAGAGAACTACAGGGAAAAAAAGACTGTCTTTTTTGTTACTTTTGGTAACGGTCCTTATTCTAATCTATGAAGTCCCCCATATTAGTTAGATTTCCCCTTTTCTTCCTTTACCTCCAGCTGACAGAAATGCTTTGAGAAAGACACTTATGTCTTGGTGTGGTGATATCTAAGTTTTGAAACTGCAAGAACAGGAGCACTTGGAAGAGTCTATATAGTATCAATGAAAAAGGAAAGTATAGTATCAATGAAAAATTTCAAGCCAGATACACTGAGTTTTAAGAGGAAAAAGCCTTGCAATGGCTTAAAGATGTTTCTATATAGAATATGGTAGCCATGAGTCTATGAAGGGGTGATTGTGCTGTTACAGAAAGGTGGTTTTTTTGTTTGTTTGTTTGTTTGTTTTGTTTTGTTTTATCAACTAGAGGAAAGGGGAGATGTAAATTGTTTCTCTGAATAAGGTTCATTGCACTTATTATCATTTCAAAGACTAAAGTCTGTACTGTTTAAAATTTTTCTATTTGAATAGTAAGGGTTAATATTATTTGAATTATTATTGCAAAATCTTAAGATAAAACCAGAAATCAGTGAATATATGTATACATAAATAACTGCATGAGTATAGAAGTACCACTTCCACTATGTTAAGTTTGTTCCATTTCTCTGTTGGGAAGGAAAAAAGAAAGAGAGACAACATGAATTAGAAACCAAGAGTTTGGAAAACAGAAGGCTTGAAGTTAACAGAGAGAAGCATACCACAGAAAAAGAAGAAAGGCAGAAGTTGAAAAGGGTTGTTTCCAAGGTTGATGAAGTTAAAAGGATTTGTATGATAGTTAAGAAAATATTAAGAAAGTTTATATTTCAACAACAAGGAAAAAATGAAATAGCTGGAAGAGTAAATGGGTATCAGCTCACACTGATCGGGAGAGAATGTTGCTTTATATTGTCAGTTTCTCAGACTTTAACACTGAGTGGTTGAAAAAAATAAAATAAAGTCAGCAAATGAATTATTGAAAGCCTTGACTATCATGTAGGTGTTGTTCTATGTAATTTTTCTCTGTTACAAATAATGTTACTTTTTTTTTTTCTTTCTCCTTATTAGTAAATTTGATGGAAAAAAAAATACTGAAAGAATCACCACTATTCCTAAATATAAGGAATCCTGGACCTAAAGAAAATCCATAGTCTTTCTAAATCTAAATCAAGGCTTTCATTTACTTTGGTTTAGTTTGTCTTTACAAATGTGGGAGAATGAATTGTTTTAGCTTTGGCTAAATAATATATACACATAATTAAATGAAGAAACAAACATAAACAATTTTCATGTAGTTCAATCAGAAGTATTTAAAACTACTTATTTTTTTAACTAGCAAAACTAATGAAACACCCAACATGGTCTCTATGTGAAGAAACAACACAGTTCAGCAGATATGGACGGACTTGAACAGTACCAAAGACAAACTGAGAAAGTGTCCCTTCAGAAAATTTCAAGAGCCCAGAGACATCTCAAGAAAGTTTAGGTCGTAGAGTTCTAGTTAGATTCCAGGGGCTGAAACTGATTGGTTAAGCCCAGCAAGGATCAGACAAGAGCTATGTATGTATGCATGTATATAAAGCAAGCGAGCTATCAGGGGATGTGAAATACACTCGCACACACACACACTTGAGCAGCGATAGAAAAGACAAAAAAATTTACTAATGAGTTAGCTTGTTAACATACTGACCCAAGGGTGATGTCAAGGGTACCGATGAATGTGATGCTTTTCCCAGTCATTGATGGTGTAGATACTTAGCCAGGTCATAGTCACCATCCCATCAGTATGATAGGCAGCAACATCTTGCAGACATCCCCGCAGAGGCAACGTTGACCTCATTTGATGTTCCTGCCTCACCAACACAGAGCAACTTGCTCTGTTTATAGGTTTTGCCCCTGCATGTTCCCGAACCCGAAGCAGTGCACGATTGGAGGCCCCAGCCTCAGGGGAGCACTCGGCAGTCCTTGATAGGCTACTGCGATCACGCATAGCAGCATGGCCAGCGCATGCTCTGAGGATGGCAGCATTGTCTCATGATGGATGACCTGCAGCCTGGTGCCATATTGCTGAGCAAGCAGTATGTATCATTGCAAGGTCAGAGTTTTGCTTTGCTAGACTTACAACAATGTCTGTTTCACATTGGACCAAACCTAACAATTTTTAACCCCAACACACATGGTCAGAGTGTCATTTGGATCTTCTTGATACAACTGTGAGTCTTCGACCCAGCTTAAGGACTTTGCCATTGGAATAAAATGTTTTTGTTTGTTTGTTTGTTTGTTTGTTTTTCCAGATATCCAGATGCCACAGCTGCTAAGGCTCAGACAACTTAGTACTGCGGAATGAATTCTGCTGCCCAGGTTCTGCCGTAGTAACGAACACAGTGAGAAAAAGACATAGTTGGTGGTGCTTCTACCTATTTTTAATGTCAATGAACATTCAAGCCCTTCTTTGTGTTACTTGACTTTTCCCCATAATTCTGTCCAATTGTAAAACAGCTTTTCATTTTACCTCCCGTTGCAGGAGCTGAGTTCAACCCAAGGAAAAAAAATAAATAAAAAGAACTATACCTGAAGTTCTATTCGTTTGATGCATACTCCTCAATTAAATCAAATTTTATATTTGACACTCTCCAGTGAAAATCTCAAAGCCTCTTTACTTCTACATTTTTTCATGTTAGACTGTTTTTTTTTTTTTCCATTTCACACATTCACACATTTTATAGAATCATAGAGTCATAGAATCATAGAATATCCCAAGTTGGAAGGGACCCACAAGGATTATCGAATCCAACTCCTGGCACCACACAGATCTACCCAAAAATTCAGACCATGTGACTAAGTGCACAGTCCAAACACTTCTTAAACCCTCACAGAAGTTACTACTTCCTTTGGGAGCCTGGTCCAATGTGCAACCACCCTCTTGGTGAAGAACCTCTTCCTGATGTCTAGCCTAAACCTCCCCTGCCTCAGCTTGACACCGTTACCTCGGGTCCTATCTCTGGTCACTAAAGAGAATAGATCGGTGCCTTCACCTCCATTTCCCCTCATGAGAAAGCTGTAGACCACAATGAGGTCTCTCCTCAGCCTCCTCTTTTCCAGGCTGAACAGACCAAGTGACCTCAGCTGCTCCTCATACGTCTTCCCCTCTAGGCCCTTCACCATCTTTGTTGCCCTTATCTGGACACTCTCTAATAGTTTCACGTCCTTTTTGTGCTGTGGTGCTCAGAACTGCACACAGTGCTTGAGGTGAGGCTGCACCAGCGCAGAGTAGAGAGGGACAATCACTTCCCTCGACTGACTAGCAATGCCGTGCTTGTTGCACCCCAGGATACGGTTGGTCCTCCTGGTTGCCAGGGCACACTGCTGGCTCATATTCAACTTGCTATCAACCAAAACCCCCAGATCCCTCTCTGTGTGGCTGCTCTCCAGCATCTGGTCCCCCAGTCTGTTTGTATAGCCAGGGTTGTCCCATCCCAGGTGCAGAACCCGGCACTTGCTCTTGTTAAACTTCATGCAGTTGGCGATTGCCAAGCTCTCCAATCTGTCCAGATCTCTCTGCAAGGCCTTTCCACCCTCAACAGAGTCCACAACTCCTCCAAGTTTAATGTCATCGGCAAATTTGCTCAAAACACCTTCTAGTCCTACATCTAAATCGTTTATGAAAACATTGAAAAAAAATGGCTCTGAAATGGAGCCCTGGGGGATCCCACTGGTGACCGTCTGCCAGCCTGATGTGGCCCCATTTACCATAACCCTTTGAGCACTGCCCATCAGCCAATTGCTCACCCATCGTATGATGGTTTTGTTTAGCTGTATGCTAGACATTTTGTCCAGTAGGATCCAATGGGAAACTGTGTCAAAAGCTTTACTGAAATCCAAAAAGACCACATCAGCTGGTTTCCCTTAATCGACTAGATGGGTGATCTTATCATAAAAGGAAATCAAATTTGTTAAGCAGGACCTACCCCTCATGAGCCCATGTTGGCTGGGACCAGTGACTGCATTGTCCCCCAGGTGCACTTCAGTAACTTCAAGGATCATCTTCTCCATAATTTTACCAGGCACTGAGGTGAGACTGACAGGCCTGTAATTGCCAGGGTCTTCTTTCTTGCCCTTCTTAAAAATTAGTACAACATTTTCCAGTTTCCACTCAACTGGGATCTTTCCAGATTCCCAAGGCTGTTGAAAAATAATTGAGAGAGGTCCCGTGATGATGTCAGCCATCTCTCTAAGTACTCTTGGATGAATCTCACCCAGACCCATGGATTTGTATGGATCCAGGTGGAGCAGCAAATCCCACACACTTTCAGGGTTGGATGGGAGTTTATCACTCCTACCGTCATGGTCCCCCAGCTCAGGGCACCCAGGGTCCCAAAGCCCGTCATCAGTGTTGAAGACAGAGGTGAAGAAGGCATTAAACGTCTCTGCTTTGCCTATGTCCTTGTCTGTGAGGTGACTTTCCCCATCAAGTAGTGGATCTATGGCTTCTTCGGTCCTCCTTTTTCTGTTCACACATTTAAAAAAAAACTTTTTATTGTTTCCAACAGACCTGGCCAGCTTCTACTCTAACTGGGCTTTGGCCACACAAATTTTCTCCCTACAAATGCAAACAGTGTCCCTGTATCCCTTCCACGTTGCCTGACCCTGTTCCAGCAGCCGTATATTTTCTTTTTCTGCCTAAGCTCCAGTAGAAGATCCCTAGTCAGCCAGGCCAGCCTTCTGCCCCTCCTGCTTGACTTCCGATATTTTGAATTGCCTAATCTTGCACTTTTAGGAAGCAGTGCTTAAAGACTGACCAGCACTGATGGACGCCAATGCCTTCAAAAGCAGTTTCCCAGGGGACCTTGTTAACTGGTTCCCTGAGCAGCCCAAAGTCTGCTTTCCCCATATCCAGGGCTGAAGTTTTGGTGGCAGTTTTCCTTCTGTCACAAAAATGTTAAACTCAACCACTTCATGGTCACTATGACTGAGATGGCCAGCAATTGCCACGTCCCCCACAAGACCCTCTGTTCTCCAGCAATGGATCTAGGAGGGCACCTTTCCTAGCTAGCTCCCTTAGCACCTGCACCAAGAAGTTATCATCTAGGTGCTTTAGGAACATCCTGGACTTGCTCGTGTCAGCTGTGTGGTAATCCCAGTTGACCTCTGGCAAGTTGAAGTCCCCCGTAAGGACAAAGGGAGTTGATCTCGAGGCATCTCTTAGTTCTGCAAAGAATAATTCATCAGCGTTGTCATCCTGGATGGATGGTCTGTAATAGATTCCCACAACGACATCCCTTTTATTTGTTCGTGCCTTAATCCTTACCCAGAAGCTCTCAACTTTGCCATCGCCAACTTGAAGTTCCACACAGACCAGCCCCTGCTTCACGTACATTGCCACTCCCCCACCTCGCCTACCCTGCCTGTCCCTCCTGAAGAGCCTGTAACCATTTAATGCAACACACCAGCCACAGGACTCATCCCATTAGGTTTCACTTATGCCAATGATATCATAGCTGTGGGACTGGGCTAAGACTTCTAGCTCATCTATTTTATTCCTCATACTGCGTGCATTTGTGTAGAAGCACTTCAAATGTGCCTCACTGCACGCGGCACCTTGTGGAGCAAACCGGAGGACTTCACTAGCACACAGTCCCTCTGATTCTAGCATGTCATCCCTTAGCTTATCACCAGTGTGCCTGGTATTATCCCTTTCCCCCTTCAACTCTAGTTTTAAGCCCTATCTATCAGCCCTGCTAAATCCTGAGCAAAAAACCTTTTGCCCCTCTGAGAGAGGCGCATCCTGTCTGGTTCCAGTAGGCCTGGTGTCACGTAGACCTTCCCATGATCAACAAACCCAAAGTTCTGCCAGTTGCACTAGTCCCTAAGCCACGTATTAATATGAGTCTGCTTGTCAACATCGATCCCCCTATCGGAAAGACAGAGGCAAACACAACCTGTGCCCCTGAACCTTTAACTAGTCACCCCAAAGCCCTAAAGTCCCTTTTGATTGCTCTCAGACTTCTCCTTGCTACTTTGTCAACACCAGCCTGAAAAACCAGTAGCGGGTGGTAGTCGGTGGGCCGTACCAGGTGAGTGACATTCTTAGCAATGTCTCTTACCCAAGCCCAAGGGAGGCAACAGACTTCCCTGTGGGTTGGGGCTGGATGGCATATGGGGTCCTCTGTCCCTTTCAGAAGGGAGTCCCCCATGACGATAACACTTCTTTCTTTCTTGACAGAAGATGTAGCGATGCGGGGGGTAGGTTGCCTTGCCTTAGGCACCCTCTCCAACTGGGATGGGCTTTCGTCTACATCGTTGTTTTGACGGTCATATTCTAGAGCGGTGAGGACGCCCTCCCTGCTCGCCCTGCCTGCATGAACTGCCACACAAACTGCCGTACCATGTTCACTGCTGCGCCACACCCTGTTTGCCCATCCTGTTCGCCGCGCTCCTGGTCGCTCATGCTCTGAAACTAAAAAAGTAAATATATACCTGTGCATTTTAGCTGTTTAGCATATCTATAGCATTCCAAAATAAACTATAACTCATCTTCAAGTGTTTATAGCTATTTGTACTGTTCAAATGAATATTAAGTTTCCAGAGCAAATGGAAAAATTGAAGTCATGTTTTTCAGATTTTGGTGTGAGAGCTACATCTCTCTGCTACATCTATAGTTTAATATTTCTTCCCTTTTACTTTTATTCTTATTCCTAGAATAGCTGATATTTTGCCTGAATCTTGTAAATGCTCACAAGCCCTAAATATTCACAAAATGAAATGATCATTTAACTGATACCTTGGAGAAGAAACAAACCTGAGGTGATTCTGAAACCAATATAAATATAAGAAGTGGCTCAAAGATGTACTTGTAGAATATTGGCAGTCTTAGCTCTAAGCATTTCTGAGAACGATACTTCTGATCATGAACAAATATCTAAGATTTTAACTTGCAGTAATTTAGAGAATTTCCAGAAAAATAACAAGAAGAGGAACTATTTTTTTTTTTTTTCCACATTAAGGAGTACCTGTACTTTTAAATTAAACTTTCACCCCCGATAGTAATATCATAGAAATTTACACCATAAGTTTATGTAAATTGGGATTTTTCTCCCCTATTTTTTTCCATTTCCTTTATTATTATCATTATTATTATGGTTTTCTATTTTTCTTCTTTTCCTTCCTCCACTCTCCCCCTTAGTACACTGACAAACATGGGATCATAGACTGGCAGTTTTCGTAAAGGCATCTAACTTCCATTATCTATTTGCTGTTTCAATTTATTTCTTTTACTATGTTTATGTTCTCCTGTGAAGACTGTTTTGATTGTTTCTTTTCTATTTTAGACAGTTGATATATTTTGTGACTCAGAGAGATGTCTCTGTGGCCATCTCTACATTTTTATGGGTATTGACTTCTTTTGGAGGGTGGGTCTAAGATCAGTCTTTCTGGTTTTGTGCTTGTTTTGTTTTTGTTTGTTTTGTTTATCTTGTTTGTTTGCTTGTTTTCCCAGCTGAATTCTCTGTGTTTTGAGGCAACTCATGTTTTGTGAGCAGAAGGTGAATGTCAAAGACATGACCTGTCACACCAAAACCAGGAGTTACTATGTAGATATTTATGCCTTAGCAAGTCACCTACACTACTGATAGCTAAATGTAGAAAAACATGACATTCATATAATCATAGAATCACAGAATCATTTGGGTTGGAACATAGCTTAAAAAATCATCTAGTTCCAACCTTCATGCCATGGGCAGGGACACCTCCTATTAGACCCGGTTGCTCAAAGCCTCATCCAGCCTGGCCTTCAACACTTCCAGGGATGAGGCATCCACAGCTTCTCTGGGCAACCTGTTCCAGTGCCCCACCACACTTTGAGTAAAGAATTCCCACCTTATATCGAATGTGAATCTACCCTCTTTTTGTGTAAAACCATTACTCCTTGTCCTATCACTACACTCCTTCACAAGGGGTCCCTCCCCAGCTTTCCTATAGCGCCCTGTTAGGTATTGGAAGGTCACTATAAGGTCTCCCCAGAGCCTTCTCTTCTTCAGGCTGAACAACCCCAGCTCTCTCAACCTGTCTTTGTAGGAGAGATGCTCCAGCCCCTGATCACCTTTGTAGCCTTCCTCTGCACTCGTTCTAATACTTCCATGACCTTCTTGTGCTGGGGGATCAAGAGGTGAATGCAGTAGTCCAGGTGGGATCTCATGAGAGCAGAGTAGAGTGGGAGAATCATCTCCCATGACCTGCTGGCTATGCTTCTTTTGATGCAGCGTAGGATACAGTTGTTTTTGTGGGTTGCAAGAGCACATTGCCAGCTCGTGTTGAGCTTCTCGTCAAACAACATGTCCAGGTCCTTCTCCTTAGGGCTGCTTTAAATCCACTGTCCACCCATCCTGTATTTGTGCTTGGGATTACCCCAACCCAGATGCAGGACCTTGAACTTGTCATTGTTTAACCTCATGAGGTTAACACAGGCCCACCTCTCAAGCCTGTCCAGGTCCCTCTGCATGGCATCCCTACCCTCCAGCGTGTCAGCTTGGTGTCATCAGCAAACTCTCTGAGAGTGCACTCAATTTCACTGTCCATGTTACCGACAAAGATGTCAAGGAATGCCAGTCCCAATACTGACACCTGAGGAACACCAGTCATTATTGATCTCCACTTGGACATTAAGCTGTTGACCACAACTATTTGAGTGAAATCATCCAGCCAGTTCCTTACACACTGAGTGGTCCATCCATCATATCCTTGTCTCTCCAATTTAGAGACCAGGATATCCTGGGGGACAGTGTCAAAAGCTTTGCACAAGTCTAGGTAGATGAGGTCAGATGCTCTTCCCCTATCCAACAATGTTGTAATAAATGCTGTGGTAAAAGGCCACCAAATTTTTCAGGCATGATCTGATCTTAGTAAAGCCATGTTAGCTGTTGCCTATCACCTCTCTGTTTTCCATGTGCCTTAGCATAGTTTCCAGGAGGATCTGTTCCATGATCTTGCCAGGCACAGATGTGAGACTGACTGGTCTGTTGTTCCCTGGGTCTTCCTCTTTTCCCTTTTATAAAATGGAGGTTTTTTTTCCCCTCTTCCAGTCAGCAAGAACTTCACTTTACTGCCACAACTTCTCAAATATGATGGACAGTCAGTTAGCAATTACATCCACCAGTTCCTTCAGGACCTGCAGATGTATCTCTCCAGGTCCCATGGACTTGTACACCTCCAGGTTCCTTAGACCGTTTCAAACCTGATCAGACTTGATCTTTTCCTACAGTGGGTGGCTCTTTATTCTCCCAGTCCCGGCCTTTGCCTTCTGGGATCTGGGCCATGTGGCTAGAGCTCTAGTGGGTGAAGACTGAGGCAAAACAGTCATTAAGTATCTCACTCTTCATATCCTGAGTGAGCAGGTCTCCTGTTTCCTTCCAGAGAGGGCCTATGATTTCCCTAGTCTTCCTTTTATCTCTGATGTATCCACAGAAGCCCTTCTTGTTGTCTTTGATGTCCCTGGCCAAATGTAAATCTAAATTTTGCTTTCCTAACCTGATCCCTGGCTGCACGGCCAATGTCTCTGTATCCACCCCAGGCTATCTATCCTTGCTTCTACTCTGTAGGTCTTTTTTTTTTTTTTTTTTTTTTTTCTTTTAAACCTTGATCAGAAGCTCTTTGTTCACTCATTGCAGGCCTCCTTCCTCTTTGTTGGGATACTTTGCTCCTGATTTTGAAGGATGTGATCCTTGAATATTAACCAGCTTTCTTGGGCTCCTCTTCCCTCCAGGGCTTTGTCCCATGATACTTTACCAAGCAGATCCCTGAAGAGAGCAAAGTCTGCTCTCCCAAAGTCCAGGGTAGCATGCTTGCTGTGCTCCCTCCTTGCTGCCCTCTGAATGCAAAACTGTGCCATTTCATGATCACTGAAGCCAAGGTTGCCCTCAAGTTTCACATTTCCCACTGACCCCTCCTTGTTGGTGAGAATGAGATCCAGCGTAACACCTTTCCTCACTGGCTTCTCTATCACTTGGAGAAGAAATTGTTGTCAATGCATTCCAGGAACCTCCTGGATTGCCCATGTTCTGCTGTGTTGTCTCTCCAACATTGTATCAGGGTGGTGAATTTCCCCATGCGTATGAGGGTTTGTGAATGTGAGGCTGCTTGTCTGTCTACAGAGGGTCTAATCTGTTTGATCTCCTGGATCAGGTGGCCTGTAGCAGACCCCCACTATAATGTCCCCTGTCCCTGACCTCCCTTTAATCCTGACCCATAAACTCTGTCAGCTACTCATCCATCCCCAGGCAGAGCTCCACGCACTCCAGCTGCTCATTGACATAGTAGTTGACGCTCCCTCCTTGCCTCCCCTACCTGTCCTTCCTAAAGAGCCTGTATCCTTCCTTTCCAACACTCCAGTCATAGGAGACGTCCCACCATGTCTCATAATGCAAATAAGGTCACAGCCTTGCAGACTTGCATATATCTCTAACTCTTCTTGTTTATTCCCTATTCTACAAGTGTTATCATAGAGACATTTGAGATGGGACACCGATGAAGCTGACTTACTTGCTGAAATGACTGGAATTCCTTTGTGCTGCTCTTCAAGTTCCATCCTGCTGAGCCATGACCCTTCTCCAGGTTCTGGGTATCTATCACTTACACTGGCATAAAGCTCGGAGAAGCATGATGGATTGAGGTTCCCCTCCCCTGGCAAATCTAGTTGAAAGCCCTCTTCACCAGCTGGGTGAGCCTATGACCAAAGATTTTCTTACCCTTCTCTGGCAGCTGAACCCAATCAGCCCCCAACAGACCAGGTTTCTCAAAGCAAGGTCAATGGTCTAAGTAGCTGAGCTCCTATCTGTGGCACAAGTCCTGCAAACAACTGTCGATCTGCAAGATTTGATAGGCCCTTTCAAATCCCTTTCTCTTCAACTGGAAGGACTGATTAAAAGCAAAAACAAAAACAACAAACACAACAGCAACAAAAACAACTACCTACACTTCCGAGTCTTTTAATCCAAATCCCAGGACTCTGTAATCTCTCTTGACACTCCTCAGACTATTGGGTGCATCACTGGTGCCTGCGTGAAACAGCAGTAGTGGATAACAGTCCTTAGGCTGTTTGAGGCTTGGCTGTCTCTTAGTAACACAGAATCACAGAATCGTAGAATGGCTCATGTTGGAAGGGACCATAAAGATCATCCAGTTCAAACCCCCCTGCCGTAGGCAGGGATGCCACCCACTAGATCAGGTGCCCAGGGCCTCATCTAACCTGGTCTTGAACACCTGCAGTGATGGAGCATCTACAACCTCTCCGGGCCTCACCAGTTCCAGTGCCTTACCATCCTCTGAGTGACGAATTTCCTCCTAATCTCTAACCTAAATCTCCCCTCTTTTAGTTTTAAACCATTCTCCTTTCTCCTGTCATTATCTGACTGAGCCCAGAGTCATTCTCCATCTTTTTTATAAGCTCCCATTTAAGTACTGAAAAGCTGCAATGAGGTCACCCCAGAACCTTCTGTTCTGTAGGCTGAACAGCCCCAGTTATCCCAGCCTTTCTTTGTCAGAGAGGTGCTCTAGACCTCTGATCAACTTCGTGGCCCTCCTCTGGACCCTCTCTAACAGCTCCACATCCTTCTTGTGTTAGGGGTTCCAGACCTGCTCTAGGAATCTTCTGGATTGCTTACAGCTTGCTGTGTAGTTTTCCTAGCAGACATCTGTGTGGCTGAAGTCCCCCATCAGGATGAGAACACAAATCTTGTTGAAGCAAGAGTGTCTCATCCACAGGCTACCTTTGATCAGGCAGCCTGTAGTAGACCCCAAGCACAAGCTGTCCTTTATTGGTGTGGTCTTTAACGCTCACCCACAAGCTCAAGCTCTCAACCTGTCCATGGCTGTTTCTTAGAGGCAACTCTTCACAATCAATCCATTTACATGACACATCAATCCCTTTACATGAAACATCCATGACGCGAGCCCCTGGTAAGCAGCAGACTTCCCTCAAGAGCAGATTGGGTCAGCAGATGGGGCCTCTGTAACTCTCAGAAGAGAGTCTCCTACTGTTATCACCCATCGCCTTTTTTAGTGGGACTAGTTGTTACACAGGAGAAGACCAGGCTGTCTTACTCAGCTCCACTCTCCCTGCAATGGGTCTTTCCTTTTCCATCTGAAGAGCGGTGAAGTAGTTCTGTAGGGACACCTCAGGTTTTGGGGGAAGACTCTTCCCACTGCTGGTCCTTGTTGTCATCTTCCATCCTTCAGTGTTACTGGCCTCTTTCCTTCCCTTTCATGAGTGTTGGTGTTGGAGTTTCAGCCTGTTTCACTAAGGGCTTTTGGTCCTCTGTAGTCTGTCTTAGGATCCAACTGTCTAACTCCTCATAGGTTAAGATTCCTCTTGTCCTGAAGTAGATATCTAAATTAATTCTGATGTTTTGCACCCTGTATTTGTTCTTTTCTCTCTGTTAATTACAGATGAAAGACTCAGGTGCAGACCTTTGCATTTGAGAAATTTATAATGAGCTGAACATGCAAATCTCTCCAAGTCACTGTTTGATTTTATCCAAATAAGTGGAAAGCAGAAACTGAAGAAAATGTGTGTGGTACAAACACTACATACCGGTATGACAAATCAATTAATTGGTCTTATTGAAAGAACAAACTTTTTTTCTTCTGCTTTTTGTTTTCTGTAAGCCCCCAAAGCCATCTTGTTCTTGTCTTTTATGTTTTAATAACTTGGCTCACAGAGAAAACCTGTCTAAAAATCAGAAATTGTTTTTCTCATTCTGGCATCTCCAACATCTGTGGGAAACAAAAATAAAACACAAAAATTAGACCCTCCTAAAGAACGTGGCTCTGCAGGGAAGATTTTACTACTGTGTGAATAAATAAAACCATTTGTGCTTGTGGACTCATACTGATTTTGCTCAGAGGAGGTTGGGGTTACTTCCCACCCCCACTCAAGATGTTACTGCTAGAATAAGGCATTCTCTTTACCAGTTTGTTTTTGTTTCTTTAAAAAATAACACACACAGAGCAACCTTAAAAAAAAAAAAAAAAAAAGAGTCAGTGGAAGCAAACGAGAAAACAACATTATATAAAAAAGACATATATTTATAATGCTCTCATAAATAAACCATCAGCTGCTCTTACTATATATTTCCTCTAAAAATATTTTAATCTTAACGGGAAAAACAAAAAAAAACAAAAACAAAAACAAAAAACTATTACACTTTTTCCTTATTTCTAAGAGATTTTTCATCCTACAGAAAATGCGTAACACTTGTTATTAAATTTGTCTAACACTTTCTTTTTAAAACATTATTCTTATTTGCATGCATCTTTGTACAATTATAACCATGCAAATCCTTTTTTTCATGCTGACAACATGTTTAATGAGTTTTTTTTTCTTTTAAATGGAAAGATTCTGTGTCTATTTTTTATTTAAAACAATAATTTTACTAGCTGCTCCCTTTTAGCTCTCCTCAATGTATTCTGGTTAATCTCTTCTTAGTTTCTTAATGTCATGGTTTGTCTAAATATATTATGAGGTATTTTCAAGCTATATTCAATCTAGGATTTTCAAATCATTTGGAAAATACAAGAAGAACACTAAAATCAGACCAGGTTGGATGGAAAAAAAAATCCATTTAAAAATAGTGCTTAAAATTATTTTCCTGTGTTCCTCAATTTTGGAATATGAGAAGGCACAGGCTTGTGGAAATCCACCTAATTGGATGAGGCTGATAAACTACATACACTGAGCATGGAATCCCATTTTTTAGTAGCTAAATCTTCTTGGAGTCTATCTTCAATGAGCATGTAAAAATTTCTTTCATCTTTTAGTAATGAACTGATGGTGGAAACAAATCCTTTGCAAACTTTCAGAGCTTGGTGAAACGGCTACTAGATGTACTTTCTGCATCAGCAGTATTCCTAAGAAATGAAGAAATTGTGAAGGTATAGAACAGGATTGGACAGTAACATACTATTCATTAAGAAGAACCCCCCAGTCTACCCTGAATTAAAAAATCTTTTCTCTCCCTGCCCCTCCCCCCCCCATTTTCTGCCCTAGAAAGGAAAGCTAAAATAAGGTAGCAAACACAACAAAACAAAGCCAAGGCAATTTTCCTGACAGCAAGCCACAATAGTGCGTGCTTGCTATCACATTTGATCCTTCTCTGAGACTTCAGTGATTTTTTTTTCCATTTCAGTCTCCTCTCCTTAGACTTTTGTACCAGCATTTCAGAAAGTGATCATTTCACTGATTAACAGAATTTGTCTGTACCTGAGTTCAGAAAACAGACTGTGTTCTATCACTCATCAGCTTAATTATGCATAATGTGTAGTTGTTCTTTTTCATCTTTTTTTTTTTCTCTCTTTTTTTTTTTTTTCCTTTCTTTTTCCTATTGTAAGGAGAGCACTTCTTTTGCTAGCCACATTTCTCTCTACAGAATACAGGCACATGTATTGCTTTTTTCAAGTGCAAGGGTAGCTGTTGCTGTTTGTTTTTCCTAAACTGCTTTCAGAAAGCTGCGACATTTCAAAATACAATTCTTTCTATATGAAAAGTTCTTATTCTTTTTCATCTGTAGAAAGAAAACATAACAATTTCCATATATTTAAATGAAAATTCCTGCTATATAAAGGACAGTCTTTTCATATGTTAAGTAAGATGAGTCCATTTTTGTCATACTTTATTTACAGAAAATCACAGCACTATCTTTGTGGAATTCTTTGCAAGAGAAGATACAGGAATAACAAGAGACTCCTCCACAGCTGCCAATTGTCAATAACATTGCTGTATCAGCAACATGTTTGAACAATCTGGGATGACAGGAATACTATTTCCTTTCTCTCTCCAGGTGGGAGCCACTCCCCACTCTGTCCCTTATTAAAAAAGTGACCCCAATGTCAAACGCCTGCGATTCAGGAAATATACCACCTTTTTGTAATGACAGTATTAGGATTCCAAGTTTTTGTACATGAAAGTGTGGGGATCTTTTGGGTGGCGGGGAGTAGACAAAGGGGGAGCTGTTTTGTGTAATCAGTGTGTTCACTAGGAAAACTATTTTGGTTTTAACCAAGCAGGAGTACATAGCAATGTGCTAGCTCAGTCATTAACTACATTCACACTTTTCAAGTGCTTTCCACTAGAAGTACTTTGGTGTACATCAAACACAATATGCATGGTTCTGCTCAACAGTATTCTTTTAAATATAGTTTTATATCTCCTAAGTCACAAAAGGTACATCATATATGGAAAAAAAATTACAGAACAAAACACAAAAACAAGAAAATAATCAAACAAAAATATGCTGTCATAACTGAATGAAATTATGCTAACTTAATTCTTTTGTCATGCTGATGACAAGCAAGCCCCGTGAGGGTGACACAAGCTTGCCTGCATTTTACCACAAGCATACTGTCTCTGTTCACCAAAACCCTTCTCCTCAGCACTTGATATGTGGTGATATAGCCACCAAACTGATAACTAGAACATGGTAAAAAATACACAAAAATTAAACTCTTTCACTCGCCCCAGATTGCAGACACACTAAGTTTCACCTCCATACTGCATCATTTTTATTCATTCTTTCCAAGAAACTTGAATGTATACTAAGTGTGACTTGCACTTTTTAGATACACATGAAATCTGTGAGGGAGGTAGCTGCCTTACATTAATAGTAGCAATTAATGAGCAGATATGTAAAGCCAACCAACTTCTGTGAGGACCAAGTGTCCATTCTATACAAGATTTTGGGGAGATTAGTTCAGATTATATCTAGCTTGTCAGTGTATACTTAGTGTTCATAAATTCTTAAGGACAAGGGAGATATTCCAATCATCTGACTTACATACGTGTACCAGACACCTTACGTGTGCATAGGTTACCTCTGAAAACCTTCAAAGCACCTGTTTTTTTTGCATGGATTGCATGGATTAGATGCAACATCTTTTGACAACATGAAATGCAGAAAATTACTTTAGAATCATAGAGTCACAGAATCATAAAATGGCTTGGATTGTAAGGGACCAAAAGATCATCCCCGCCAAAGATCATCCCAAAAAGTTCAACCTCGCCGCCGTAGACAGGTATGCCACCCACTCGATCAGGTTGACCAAGGCCTCATCCAACCTGCACTTGAACACCTCCAGGAATGGGGCATCCACAGCCTCTCTGGGCCTCACCAGTTCCAGTGCCTCACCACCCTCTGAGTGAAGAACTTCCTCCTAACATCCAATCTAAATCTATCCTCTTTTTGTTTAAGACTATTCCCCCTTGTCCTATCAATATCTACGCTAGTAAAGAGTCCCTCTCCATCCTTTTTATAAGACCCCTTTAAGTATTGAAAAGCTGCAATTAGGTCATACCCAGAGCCTTCTCTTCTTCAAGTTGAGCATCATCAGCTCTCTCAGCCTTTCTTCACAGGAGAGGTGCTTCAGCCCCCTGATCATCTTCATGGCTTTTCTTTGGACCCTCTCTAACAGATTCACATTCTTCTTGTGCTGGGAACCCCTGACTTGGATACAAGTGGGGCCTAACAAGGGCAGAGTAGAGGAGGACAATCATCTCCCTCGACCTGCTGGCCACTCCTCTTTTGATGCAGCACAGGATGCAGTTGGCCTTCTGGGCTTCAAGAATGCACTGGATGTCATCCCTTCCTTCTGTTTAATCAACCGCACCACACAGATTGGTGTCATCTGCAAACTTGCTGAGGGTGCACTTGATCTCACTGTCTATGTCTCTGATAAACATATTAAATAGTACCAGTCCCAAGACTGACTCCTGAGGGACACCACTCATAACCAGCCTCTGTCTGGACATAAAACCACCACTGTCTGGGTGCAGCCTTCTAGCCAATTCCTTATCTGCTGCATTATCCACCCTTTGAATCCATATCTTTCCAATTTAGAGATCAGGATTGTGGGAATAAAAATGTTGTTTTTGCAGAGTTACATTGTTTAAAGGTAAGGAATGGGGTATTGAGATATGCTTGCAGTGATAAGAAAACTTAGCATGTGACCTTGTAAAATGCAGACAAACAGACTCCTTAGAACAATTAGGTGAAAATCATGGTGTTAAGTCAAGTCAGATAAGTGAAGAAACATTACCACTTCAAACAGTAAAAAAAGTCAAAAGATATTTGATATTTAACAGGCCGGCAACTGAAGGCCATGCATTGTCTGTGAAACATCAGATAGATTGTGAACCTGGATTACCCACTCAGTGGGGAAACAGGGGAGGGTCCTGTCATCAAAAAGTATATAAACTGTGTTTTGGAACCGGTAGGTGCGCTCATGCTTGTGGGACGCCCGCCATTGCAATCGCGAATAAATTACTACTTCACTGAGATCCTCACCTGAGCCTAAGTTATTGGCTACGGAATGTTTCTCACAGGATGTCATGTAGAACCATACTAAAAGCCTTGCAGAATCCCACCTAGATGGCATTGGTCAGTCTTCCCTTGTCAATTGATGCAGACTGGTTCTCTAGGCTCTTCAAAGACAGTTGCAGTTCATGCACTAAAATTGCATGGGTAGTGTCTTTTCTTAAAAGTAGTGTGAAAAAGTATTACAGATGAAGCCAGAAAAGTAGCTTAAAATCTTTAGACTCTCTTTTTTTTTTTTTTTTTGGTTTGTTTTTTTACAAAACTGGAAGTATTTTTGGGGACAGTTGGACCAGATGATCTTGAAGGTCTTTTCCAACCTTAATAATTTTAAGATTCTATGATTCTATTAGATATTTACTAACTCATAATGACCAAAACAAAATACAACAATTTTTCTACAGGTGACATTTGCAAACAGATTGCAAGTGGAATACCTTTAATATCAAATAGAAAAGTAATCTCAGTTCCTCAACTATTATGCATTCATTAAAGAATTGTTGGCTTGGTTTGGGCAATACTAATTGGTACATGCCAGTTATAAAAGCTTTACTAGCAGTCTTGCTCAGGTAGCAGCAGGAGGAAGAGTTGCTATGTAACTAATTACAGTTATCAGCAGTGGTTCTGTTTTAAATGGTCTATGAATTAGGCAGTCTCCTAGAAGCACACACAAGTGAATTTGCCATTAACAATGAATAACTCTGTGAAAAGAACACAGTACAACTTTACTTAGTCCATCCTGGGATTAGGCAGGCAGCTTTACTCTTACTTGGTCTTTGAAGTAAGTTTCAGAGGGAAAATTAAGTGTCTTTCGCTCAGCAAGGTGATTGTTGACAAATACTTGGTTCCTTATTACAATATAGACTATATTCTAATTCCAGTTCCACCAAGGCAAACTGTGAGTAACATCATTGTTATTTGTGGAATAAAAAACACAGATTTTAATAGATTTACTACCGTATTATCTGAAATTTACACCTCTATAAATTAATCCAAAATGTGTCTACATGCTCTAATTTCTTGTTACCTTAATAGGGAAAATATAGTTGCATAAATAGTTAATATCTTTCATAATAATTTGGAACTTCTTCAGAACTGCTGCCTTACTATTTATATCAATTCACTACTCCAGAAACACATCAATAGATTAGATAAAAGGAAGAAATTATTTACTGTGAGGGTGGTGAGGCACTGGAAGAGGTTGCCCAGAGAAGTTGGGGATGCCCCATCCACACTTCCAACCTGGAAGTGTTGAAGGCCAGGTTGAATGGGGCTTTAAGCAACCTGGTCTAGCTGAAGGTGTCCCTGCCCATGGCAAGGTGGGTGGAATTAGATAATCCTGGTCCCTTCCAACCCTTCTAGCCTAAACTATTCCATAATTTTATGAGTCTATCCAATTAATAACAGAGGTAATTCATTCACTGTTCATGATTAGCAAAATTTTCTCTTTGACATTACACCTGTCCCTTCGTAATATTTATCTCCCTGCAAGGTTTATTGTTCTTAAGATAACACTTTAAAGATGGTGAAGATTTGTTGTGTTATGGCATCTTATTTCTAGGACTGCTGAGTTAAACAGCCTTGTCTACATAGGTAACCAAACAAATCAGAACTGACCTAGTAGTGAAATTGCAAATTGTGTGTATTTAAGGATCATGTATCTTAGAAAAAGAAATACTGTATTAATAAGCATTGTCACAAAGGATATATGTTTCTCTGTCACTCTAGATTCCTTTAAAACTCTTGTTCCTGTTCTGGATCTGAAAGTTTCATAGTTATTGTTAAAACTAAGACAAATCAAAATTTCTTTTACAGAAAATGGATCACTTCTAAAACCTGAAGAAAATTAGATATGACCTAAGTCTTCCTTCTTGTACCTTCCACCAAATTTTTTTTTTTAATTAACTATTCATACTAGAATTTTGTATAACAAATGTAGAAGAAATGTAAATTACAATTATGCTAAATTAAGCTGTTCTCAGCTTTATTGCTGAGCTAAGGCCAGGTTGAGGTACTTCCCAGAGGCCTCAAAGTTCACTTTTCAGGTCAATAAAATAGTTGCTTCAGAGTCACTGCTGTATATGCAACAAGTTGCTGCAGTGCATCTCAATAAAGAATCTGACCCCAGGACTTTAGAGCAGCAAATCATCCAGTTCTACACAAATTCTTTAAGTGTTGCTCCTTTGAAACCACCAGAGTAAAACAACAGTGATGCTCCTGTAGAGAAGGACTTCGCTAGCCTGCATGTGGGGAAATTGCCCATTCTTACAGAACATATGACACCATGGGAGGGTAACGGTGTGTCAAACAATCTAATTTGTGTTACAATCATTTTAACCATATGCTCCCAAAATAAAGAAACAAGGTGCACCAAACTCTAAACCTGCCTTGGGGGAAAAAAAATAAAAATAAAAATTCACAGGAAGTATGTAATGAGGAATCATCTTACAGGTGTTATGTCATCACCTCGAAAACTATATGACTACTTACAGAATCACAGAATCATCCAGGTTGGAAGAGACCTCCGAAATCACCTAGTCCAGCCTCTGACCTAACACTAACAAGTCCTCCACTAAACCATATCATTAAGCCCTACATCTAAACGTCTTTTAAAGACCTCCAGGGATGGTGACTCAATCACTTCCCTGGGCAGCCCATTCCAATGCCTAACAACCCTTTCAGTAAAGAAGTTCTTCCTAATATCCAACCTAAACCTCCCCTGGCGCAACTTTTGCCCATTCCCCCTCGTCCTGTCACCAGGCACGTGGGAGAATAGTCCAATCCCCATCTCACTATAGCTTCCTTTAAGGTATCTATAGAGTGCGATAAGGTCGCCCCTGAGCCTCCTCTTCTCCAGGATAAACAACCCCAGCTCCCTCAGCCGCTCCTCGTAAGACTTGTTCTCCAGACCACTCACCAGCTTCGTTGCCCTTCTCTGGACTCGCTCAAGCACCTTGGTGTACTGCTTGTAGCGAGGGGCCCAAAACTGAACACAGTACTCGACGTGCGGCCTCACCAGAGCTGAGTACAGGGAGACAATCACTTCCCTAGCTCTGCTGGCCACACTGTTTCTTATGCAAGCCAGGATGCTGTTGGCCTTCTTGGCCACCTGAGCACACTGCTGGCTCATATTCAGCCGACTATCAACCAGTACTCCCAGGTCCTTCTCGGCCAGGCAGCTTTCCAACCACTCATCTCCCAGCCTGTAGAGCTGCTTGGGGTTGTTGTGCCCCAGGTGCAGGACCCGGCACTTGGCCTTGTTGAACTTCATAGAGTTGGCCTCAGCCCACTGGTCCAGCCTATCCAGATCCTCCTGCAGAACCTTCCCACCCTCGAGCAGATCGACACACGCACCTAACTTGGTGTTGTCTGCAGACTTACTGAGGGTGCCCTCGATCCCCTCATCCAGATCATTGATAAAGATATTAAAGAGAACTGGCCCTAGTACTGAACCCTGGGGGACTCCACTGGTGACTGGCCTCCAACTGGGTTTAACTCCATTCACCACGACTCTTTGGGCCTGGCTACCCAGGCAGTTTCTAATCCAACGAAGCATACGCCAGTCCAAGCCAAGAGCAGACAGTTTCTTGAGGAGAATTCTGTGGGAAACGGTGTCAAAAGCCTTACTGAAGTCAAGGTAGACCACGTCCACAGCCTTTCCCTCATCCACCAAGCGTGTCACTTTGTCATAGAAGGAGATCAGGTTCGTCAAGCAGGACCTGCTTTTCATAAACCCATGCTGATTGGGCCTGATCACCTGGTTGCCCTGCAAGCGCTGTGTGATGACACTCAAGATAATCTGCTCCATGAGCTTACATGCATACAAAGTTTAGGTCTAATGTTACAACTGTGATATGCAGGAAAATAGAATTGTTTTCTCATAGCTAAAATGTAGTTTTACATTTCTCATTTACATTTACATTTACATTTTCTCTCAACAAGAGAAAAAATTCAACAGATATAAATTCCTGAAGACTAAAATTCTGAGAATTTGGAATTCCCCAAATTAAAATTTATTTCATGAATTAAGTTGCAGAAACAAGATAAACAAAGAGCTTCTACTTTGTTGTTTTGAATGGTATTATGTAATGTATTTTATTTGCTGTTTCTTGGAGATCGATAAGAAGATAAGCTCTTGATCTCACACATGTACAAAAGCAAAAATATACCCTAGGCACATAAACTACATTCCTAATCTTTCCTTTTTCCCCTCAGCTGAAAAGTCATGAAGATAGAATGGAGGAATTTATTTATTTATTTTATACATTCTGAAGAACCTGATTAGGGAGAGTTCAAGGATAGGAATCTGCCTTTGAGTTATTTGATATTACTGCACAATATATTTATAGAGATATTCAAGAGTGTACTTTAATCACAACTGTTATCATCATTGTTATTGCTATTATTACCTTGCTATTTAGCTTCCAAGAACAGCTTAACTTCTCTCCTATATAAATATATATATATATATTTAATTTCATCGTTTGCAAAACTCTGAAGATGGTTACAATTCAAATTGCTCCAAAAATCAAAATTTAGCAAGCAGCTAGTGAATGTACTGCATCCAAATTCTTGATCTGTCTGCATACCATAAAACCTTCACCAGTTTCTATAACACAGAAAAAGCAAAACCTTAGTGCTAGCTATCCATTGAAAAAGTGACAACTCCTAGAGGAAAAACTGTGATCAAAGTTAAACAAATGAGGCAAACAAAAACAAATTCAGAAATTACCAGGGGCCACATAGACACTCAAAAGATAGATCTGGGATGCTGCAGTCATGAACAAATCAGTACTATGCCACCACACAGCAATACACAAAACACTCTTTGGCTGTTATGTACCCTGATCAGGTGGAAAAGACTTAGCTGTGTACCACCAAATAAAATGTTTGTCAATTAAATTGTAATGGTACTTTCTCCAATTTTGCTGTCATTCCTCAAGCAGCAAGAGTTTAATTTGCCTGTATAGCTTTTGTCAGTACTCTAGTGGCATAAACCATGTCAGAAAAAAAAAAAAAAAAAAAAAAAACCACAAACTTTTTCTCTACATAACTACAATGATTTAGTTGGTATAAAATGTAAATTCTTAATAATAATTACAATAAAATATCATGTCTTATATCAGAAAAAAAGATTTTGGTACTTGGCATCCAAAAAGTATGCTTCTAGACATGTCCAGAAGTTCTGACAGTGCTTAAAAACTTGATAGATTACCTTATGCTACAAGACTGTAAGGAACTACAAACTAAATATTTGTCTTCCTGTCTCATCCATGGACTTGCTCTAGTAGATGTTCCTAGAACAAGCCTGCTGAATTCACTACCCCACATGCAAGATACAGCCGCCAGCTGTAGTGCCATCACTATTTCTTAAGAAGATAATAAAAGCAAAACTGTCATTCAGATACAAGAAATTATGTTTAATTTCCTCTTCTCACTGGGGGAATTTGAATGAGGTTCTCCTAAACACTGAAGTACACGGTAGTATTCAGCATAATACATATGGTATATTTAGATGGGATATTTTGTCTTTTCAAATCTAATTCAATTTATAAAGAATAATTAAAAAGAACAGAAGTAGCAAGTTAGAGCATGTACACAGGACTAGGTGCAAACAGTCTCATGCACAAATTAGCTTGACAACATGGATATGGTTCTGTGGTGCTTTGTCCACAAACCACCAGACTCAAGCTGGCTCAATGTAACCTTCACAGCACTTTGGAAGAGCAACCAAGTGTCTGCCAGCAATTGGCTACAACTCTATATACTGCTGCTTATTATACTTGCTAGAGGGGCTGTCCAACTCTCCAGGATTTCCTTAATTTTGAAAACATTTTGAAGAATTAAAGAATAGATTTCAGTCTCTTGATTACAGGCTAGTAAATGACTAGACAAAGCTGTAAAAAAGGAAGCTTTCTTTGTTTTTCTGTTCATATATGAGGTAAACAGACAGTGACTACAAATTATGAGCAAATGAACTAAGTTTCTTTTGGTGTTATGAAAACGTCAAGGCCAATATTGTTAGCTGCCAGCTGTTGTCAAAAGGGAAATTTATCCTCTGTGTACATATATATGCATACACACACCACAAATGCAGGGGTCAGTGTTAAAATCAATGTTTAGCCATGGCTATGTGTCAGAGATATTTCAACTATACATACTCCAGCAATCATGAAAAATCTACGTACAAATGTAGACAGATGTGTGTATGTTACCTCTGTTCAAAACCTACTGCTTGGTACTATGTTAATATATGTGAGTTTTTCTTTTCAATGCATTCTTTTGCAGTTTACAGGGACGATTGCTGGAATTGAAATATGAGATGTCAGGCATGCTACAGAATAGGAACTCATTGCAGACCATGGGATCATTCTGACATTTTTCAGGTCTTAACATTTGTCAAAAGCTTTATTGGCATATTCTAAGATTCATGTTCTAGTGTTCTTTCACGAGAAAAAAAAATAAAAAAATTTCAATGACCTACATGACCTACTTTTTGAAAAGCTGGAAAACAGACACTCAGATCTTGAGTAAACTGATCCAGGTGACCATCTCTATGATTATTGTCCTTCAGTGCTGAGAGATAAAGCTCTAATTCCAGTGGGGAAAGAACTCACTTGAAAACCTAGACATGAGCTTTTAAAATGTCAAAATGTAAATTAAAAAAAAAAAAAAACAAATAAAACAACAACAACAACAACAACAAAGGGACCTCATGAATGCTATTTTTTTGCTGACAGCTTTAAAGTAGAGTAATACTCCTTTTCACCTTGACAATTATCAATTTCCTATCTGGCTTTTCTTTTTATTGTTTTTCCAGGTTTTACTAAGTTTCAACACTAAAGAAGAAAAATGACAATGAATGATATCATGTGTGCTTCAGTGTTTTCTGCAATGCCCAGGGGTTCCACTTGCTTTTAGTATACTCAGCACAGAGATGGGCTGTGCTAAGCACTTCATCAAATTTGTAGTCAAGGTGCCAGTGCAATAATCATCTTCTGTGTAATTTGCCTTGGGACAAAATTTTTAGCCGAATATCCTCCCTTCTTCCTTCTGTATCAGTATAGCCAAGCAGCTTTGAGTGAAACTGAAAACCTGAGCAAAATTTTTCCTGAATTTCTCTTGTCCTTTTTTCAAGCTACAAATACCTTAAAAGAATTTTCACTTGGAAGAACCAAAGAGGATCTTTCTTTTTCTATATTCCTGCCTGAGGAAAATATAGAACTATTAACTCTGTAAAAATAACAAACTGAAAAATGTAGCACGTTTGATAACAGATGACTGAAAAGCATACATTGGCCAATAATTCACTCAAGAAGTTTTGCTGTGTCATAAAATATGTAAAGAACATTGAAAATAAAACATATATATTTATATATATATTTTTAAAAATATAGATCTTCTAGTGATTGTCTGAAAATTTTTTAATGTCATGGGCACAGATCAGTCCATCCCATACGCAGCAGAAATCTACTCTCCTGCAGTTATATGCCCTTTCAGGATGGTATGTCTATAGATTCCAGGGCATATATGCTTTATCAGATAATTTCCAGAAGTATTGCAGAAAGCTTTGTCCTTCCATTTAATCTAGAGGTTCTCTTTTGTGTTTCATGGTATACAAATATCACTGGGTAGCTGAAGTACAACCTTCAAATTATTTCAACTTTTAAGTATTGAAAAACAAAATAAAAAATGAAAACACAGAAAAAATTGTTATGATGTTAATATTATTTGAATGCCACATTTATTCCCCAGAGAAAAGCTAAGTCGAAGGGCTAAATAGTATGGAAATAGCTGATGCTCCCTAAAGGGAGCTTGCCTAGTGGATGGAAACCAGTCTAAATCACTTGTAAGTGTTCATTTCCTCCAAGAGATGAATGTCCAGATGAATGTATCCACTGTGGATGAAAAGGCTTATCCCTTAAAACCTTTCATCTATGAGTATTTAATTTGGTGTTTATATTAATTTAGCTCAGAAGAACACCTTAAAATCTTTTCCTGTGAATGAGCCTTGTGTCTCTCCTTTCCAAAAAAAAAAAAAAAAAGCTTCTTTTTTTTTCAGTCAAAAAATGAAATGTACTTATGCTTCATATAAGTTTGTTTTATTGAGAAGTGGAAGATAAGGACTAACTACTTTCCTGAAACTCTTACAAATCTCCCACAAAACTGTTTTATCAACCCAAATTTCTGATAAATCTGAAGGTGACTTCCATTCCCTTTATATTGTAGATTAAAAAATAATAGATTCAGCTGGCCAGAAAAACAGTACAAGTTATCTGAAGTAACAGAGAATAGAAAAAAAACTTTTTTCTTGCAGCTGAAGTGCTCATATCTGTAGACAATAATGTATTAGCCTTCTGAGGAGAGACGGAAATGTAATCCTCCCCCTCCACATGCTCTAAAAATATTGGCACCCACAGTTTATGAGATGGCAAACCCCGTCAATATGTTTCAGACCAGTCTGGGCTTTGCAAGAGAGTTCAGTCTACTGTCTAGTTAGGAAAGAGATAGTCACTGAGTTTCTTAAATGAGGGAAGCTTTTACAGACATGGAAACAGAGGGTAGCTAGGAAATTCTGAAAGTAACATAGAGATGGTAGCTGCAGTTGCAAGGATCTTAGCACTGTATTAGGTTTCACTAAATCTTTTACTGCTTTATGGAATAACATGTGAGTAGGTGGTATTTACTTGATTACATGAGGATAAAATGAGAGCCAATCTCAGCGTCCACAATATTAGATTCTAATTTCTTCTTTCACAGAAATGAGGTAGGCTCAATCCTCAGTGAGCTCATGACTATGTGAGCTATGAGTCACGTTATGCAGTGAAGCTACTGTTCAAGTCAGTAGGGCTGGGATTCCTCTCACTTATCTTTTGGAATGTGTCTAATTTGGCCTCTTTTGGATGCCCACTTTAGGATGAGATGAAGTGGTAAGTGGTGCCTGTTTTTCACCACTAACTGCAAAAGAACTCTAACTGGCTCAGGTGCATATTTCTACTCCATGGATATCTAAATCTAGGTGAGACAAGTCCCACTTGACTGTTTTTGTTTCTTTGTTTCACAAAATCATAGAATCATAGAATATCCTAAGTTATCCTCTTATCAACATTCCCTAAAATGCCTTATTCTTAAGAAAAAGAGAGAGAACTGAAATCATACTTGATATATTAAGTTCAGTTGTTTCATTCTGGACTGTTAGATCAGATAAAAATCATAGTAAATCAATTATGAAGGTTCATTTAACAGTGCTAGAGCTTAGGATAACTAAGTGCATTTAGGTAGTAGAATCATAGAATATCCCGAGTTGGAAGGGACCCACGAGGATCATCGAGTACAACTCCTGGCACCACACAGGTCTACCCAAAAATTCAGACCATGTGACTGAGAGCATAGTCTGAATGCTTCTTAAACTCTGACAGGCTTGTTGCCACGACTACATTCCTGGGGAGCCTGTTCCAATGCACGACCACCCTCTTGGTGAAGAACCTTTTCCTGATATCCAGCCTGAACCTCCCTCGTCGCAGCTTGACTCCATTCCCTCAGGTCCTATCACTGGTCACTAAAGAGAATAGATCGGCACCTGCGCCTCCGCTCCTCCTCATGAGGAAGCTGTAGACCACAATGAGGTCTCCCTTCAGCCTCCTCTTCTCCAGGCTGAACAGACCAAGTGAACTCAGCCGCTTCTCGTATGTCTTCCCCTCTAGGCCCTTCACCATTTTTGTAGTTTGTTTTCAGTAAAAGCTAATGTTAAACGAAGTACATGCATCAGAAGCTGCTAAACCTATGCTTTTTTTTTTTATTTTTATTCCTTCATCTACAGAAACACTGGCTTCATCATTATATCATCTAGCTAGATTTTTGAAAGAAGTACTAGAAAATGCTTTTATAGAAAAAAAGAATATCTATCTATATATATATAATAACAACAGTATGCGATCCTTTGTGTGCAATAATGGTTTGTTCTCCAGAAAGCTGTCAGCTTTAAGTAATTGTCAGGAAGAAATTATGGTCCCTACAAGGGATCAAAGACAGTTGACATAATGCATAAAACATAGAAGTTTCTAATACATCACAAACATTCAAATCGTGGTGACTACAACACATGCAGTGCCTTACTATAATATGTCATAAGCATTAAGTTAGACCATTTGGTTTAGTTTTTGGGGTTTGTTTTAGAGCATTCCAATTTAGATATTGCCAAGCTGAACATTGGTTTCTAATCTAACTGAATAGCTTTATTCATCACACTCCAATTCTGTTTGTCCTACTGTATATTGACCTACACTGAGACGTTATTGAAAGAATAACAGTTGAAGGGATTGAAGGATTCTCAATCAGTTGACAGATTGCCATCAACTTCACAGTAATTTTCAATTCTTATGTATGAATCTCATGACAGAGCATAAATATATTTATTACAAAAATGTATTATATATTTATTGATAGTAGAATGCATGCATAATGTTTATAAAATTTGGAAATATATAAAAGTTGTTGCCTAGAAATATATATTTTGTATATAATGCATGTAAATAGTTATGTATACATATGTTGGTGCTTTCACTTACATAAATACAGACATGCACACATACATGTATTTATAGGGCTAAATGATAAAGGAAAAACAAGAGACACTTCTTACAATTTGTAAGTGACAGTTTAAACTTGACAAGGTTTTATTTGTTCAAGAATCAAGTCCTTTCTCTGATTCCTCAAAAAGACAATTATCAGAAAGATTCTCTTTCACTCCTGTCATTAACAGATAGACATTGATGACAGTTTAACTTGGTTTCAACATGGCTCTTGGGCCACAGCTGCTTGCCAGGCAATCTAAGTACCACTTGAACGCTCAGTTGCAGATTGACCTTGTGGTAATTGAGGTTATGAAAAGGGTCTTGTTCTCTAAAATCTCAAATGAACACCTCTCCCTCTGGGAGACAGCAGGATATTCAACAATAGCAGCCCTGCTGAATCTGTAAGATTTTCTCTGCCTCTACGGTCTGTGCTGAGGTCAGGATGAGAAACAAATAGCTATGATGGAGTATGAGGAATGTAATAGAGTAGCAACTTAAGATGAAATTATCTAGACTGCAATTATTGTCCTTTAATCATGCCCTATTCTGTCACCCCCAAAAGACCTGCTAAGTATTTGAAAACACATTTTTAACACTTTTCTTGCTAGTTTCAAAAGAAGTGCATTGTGTTCTTATTCTTGATGACATTGTCATTTTGTCTTAAGAAAAAAAAAAAGTGGGGGGATGGGCAGTAATAATAGGTTAAACTCTATTTTCTTTAAAACATAGGACCATCTGCTGAAGTTATCAACGACTTCATCTTGCAGCATGAGCCATCATTTGAACATCTCTGCCCCTGCCAGTAATTAACATTACAGTCAATGGGAATTAATGTTGAGGCTTTCAGAGGAAATGGGGATAATTAAGCTAATCACAAGAAGTACACAACAATTATTGTTATTATTTTAAATATTGAGTCAATTAGCTGTGCTAGCCACTCTCTTTGGCAAAAGCTCACTGTTTATGGTACCTGAATATAAGATTTAAATTAGAGATAGCAAAAGATATTTTAGCCATTCAACTTAGGCTAGGGCTTATAGTGTTATTTTGTTTTAAATGCTAAATACAAAATTAAGAGAAGTCTGCCCAGAGGCAGATACCCTTTTTTCTTTTTTCTGTTTTCTTTCTGTATTTTTTTTTTTAATAACCTGATAACCTGTTATATTTATTGGACCTGAATACTTGCAGATACAAAAAGGGGTAAACTCCAGTAAAGCTGAGGGCAGACACTAATGCTCAACAAGAAAATCTGGTCAACCAACACCTTGAATTAAATAGACTGTTTATCTGATTATGCATTAAGCATTCTTAGATGAAGTCAGTTGCTGTCTTTTATAAACAAGGGTTTATTTTAAGTCATTTTTAAAACAATTGTGTGCCAAAATCTAGTCATTAATGGTTAATTTCATTAATCAACCTTACCCTCTAGATCACATTTTCAGGCAGTTAAAAGTCATAACATTGAAAAAGATTTCCTTGGATATATGCATTATTTTTCAGTGTAAAGCAAAAGTATTAAGCTATTAAGAAAACAAGAACATAAGGATTAGAGTTGCTGGATATTATGGGGTCTAAGATATAAAGAAAGATGTTGCCTTTATTTACATCCACTGCAGCTGCCTGTCATATAGATGACTTTTTCTTTTTTCTTCCCTAAAAAGATGTCCCAGTAATTCCAAACCTAGATCACAGCAAGAAATGATACCTTGAACTCCTGCAGACCTTGGAGGGTGCAATTTCCATGGCTTTTTGAGCTCAGCAGAAAGTGGATGCCAGAAACACCCTCTTCCCAGCTTCCTCTGCATATCTTCCCTTATGTTTTTTCAGTTAAGATTTCATGAAAGGTTGCTCTAGGCAGTACTTTTAAAAGAAGAGGATGTTGTGTAGAGCCATGTCTGCATGTCTACATGTGAACTATCACTGAAACATTTTAAGAGAATAACCTTTATTTATTTTTTTTCCAGTCTTGAAGGAACAAAAGGGTTCAAATATTCTTACTCCATATGCAACAATACTGACATTAAAATCTATTCCAAGTCCAGAAAACAGATGTCATTTATTTCACTGGAGGTGGGCTGGGAAAAATGATTTCAATTCTTGACAGTAACAGAAGTTTATGTAGACTAATTGCACCTTAACTAGATAAAACTAATATTGTCCAGAAATACTTTTTTTTTTCTTTTTTTCTTTCTAAGCAAAAGGGCATATTATCCAAAAGAGATTTTTAAAAGAAAATATGTTTTTGAACTGAAATTTTTCTGGATTCCTTTAGATTTTTTTTTTTTTTTAACCAAACAGTATTTTTAGAATACATTTTATTCTTTTAAACTTCTCTTTAATACTTCTAACACCTCTTTAAAAATTAACATATTGTGAGTTATTTCATATGTTAGCTTTTACTTGCCTTCCTGCACTGCTGCTTCTTTATGTCTTATAGAATTTCTACCATTGCTTTTCTAAGAAATTAAATGCTAATTTTGCTAAGATAATCTCTATTTTACATAAGACAATGTAGTTAGTTTGTGTTCAAAAATTTCATGTTTTGGCAAAATACAGCAAGCAAAATGTATATTCTAGTTCTGTTCTAAGTTATTGCCAGACAGACATTTTCCTTTTAAGGCAAAAATTACAATTTATTATGCTGATCAGACTGCAGCCTTAATTTCTTACATTTACAGCCCAACTACGCCTCCCAAAACACAGCTACTATCCCAGTTCACAGTATTACCTTTCAAGATTAGTATTCTCTTGACTCTTTTTGCTTACTTCTACCTTGTTCTACATCATTCTATGAAAGGGTGAGCAACATTTAGTGCTGAAGTGAAGAACTTCAGAAATGAGCCTACTAGGAAAGACACCCTCCTAGACCTGTTGTTTGTAAACAGGGAGGATCTTACGGGTGAAGTGGAGAGAGGTGAACAACTTGGCCATAGTGACAATGAAGTAGTCAAGTTTAAAATCTTTGGCGTTACAAGGAAAACTGCCACAAAAACTTCAACCCTGGACTTGGGGAGAGAAGACTTCAGACTGCTCAGGGAACGAGTTAGTGAGATCCCCTGGGAAACTGCTTTTAAAGACATTGAGATCCAACAGTGCAGGTCAGTTTTTAAGTACCACATCCTAAGAGCACAAAATAGGAAATTCCAAAATGTCAGAAGTCAATCAGGAGGAGAAGAAGGCCAGCCTGACTGAGCAGAGATCTTCCCCAAGAACTTACATGGAAAAAGAAAGTTTATGGTCACTGGAAGCAAGGTCGTATGACATGGGAGGACCACAAGGATGCCGCTCGCCTTTGTAGGGAGAGAATTTGTGAAGCTAAAGATCAATAACATTTGAAGCTGTCCAGAAATGTGGGGGAAAATAAAAAAAAAAAAAAAAAGACTTTTTTAAAGTATGTTAATAGGAAAAGGAGGACCAGAACAAACATTGGTTTACAGATTCACAGATTCACAGATTTCTCTAGGTTGGAAGAGACCTCAAGATCATCGAGTCCAACCTCCGACCTAACACTAAGTACTCCACTAAACCATATCGCTAAGCTCTACATCTAAATGTCTTTTAAAGACCTCCAGGGATGGTGACTCCACCACCTCCCTGGGCAGCCCGTTCCAATGCTTAATAACCCTTTCGGTAAAGAAGTACTTCCTAACATCCAACCTAAAACTCCCCTGTCGCAACTTTCGCCCATTCCCCCTCGTCCTGTCACTAGGCACGTGGGAGAATAGACCAACCCCCACCTCTCTACAGCCTCCTTTCAGGTAACTGTAGAGAGCGATGAGGTCGCCCCTGAGCCTCCTCTTCTCCAGGATGAACAAGCCCAGCTCCCTCAGCCGCTCCTCGTAAGACTTGTTCTCCAGACCCCTCACCAGCTTGGTCGCCCTTCTCTGGACTCGCTCGAGCACGTCCATGTCCTTCCTGTAGCGAGGGGCCCAAAACTGAACACAGTACTCAAGGTGCGGCCTCACCAGAGCCGAGTACAGGGGCACAATCACTTCCCTCGACCTGCTGGCCACACTGCTTCTTATACAGGCCAGGATGCCGTTGGCCTTCTTGGCCACCTGAGCACACTGCTGGCTCATATTCAGCCGACTATCCACCAATACTCCCAGGTCCTTCTCGGCCAGGCAGCTTTCCAGCCACTCATCTCCCAGACTGTAGCTCTGCTTGGGGTTGCTGCAGCCCAGGTGCAGGACCCGGCACTTGGCCTTGTTGAACTTCATGCAGTTGGCCTCAGCCCATCGCTCCAGCCTATCCAGATCCTCCTGCAGAGCCTTCCTGCCCTCAAGCAGATCGACACACGCACTTAGCTTGGTGTCATCTGCAAACTTACTGAGGGTGCACTGGACGCCCTCATCCAGATCATCAATAAAGATATTAAAGAGGACCGGCCCCAGTACCGAGCCCTGGGGGACTCCACTAGTGACCGGCCTCCAACCAGATTTGACTCCATTCACCACAACTCTCTGGGCCCGGCCATCCAGCCAGTTTCTAACCCAGCGAAGCGTACGCCAGTCCAAGCCCTGAGCAGCCAGTTTCTTGAGGAGAATGTTGTGGGGAACGGTGTCAAAAGCCTTACTGAGGTCAAGGTAGACCACGTCCACAGCCTTTCCCTCATCCACCAAGCGCGTCACTTGGTCATAGAAGGAGATCAGGTTCGTCAAGCAGGACCTGGCTTTCATAAACCCATGCTGACTGGGCCTGATCGCCTGCTTGCCCTGCAAGTGCCGCGTGATGACCCTCAAGATAATCTGCTCCATGAGCTTCCCCGGCACTGAGGTCAAACTGACAGGCCTATAGTTCCCCGGGTCTGCCCTCCGGCCCTTCTTATAGATGGGCGTCACATTGGCTAGCCGCCAGTCAACCGGGACCTCCCCCGATAACCAGGACTGCCGATAAATGATGGAAAGCGGCTCGGCCAGCTCCTCCGCCAGTTCTCTCAGTACCCTTGGGTGGATCCCGTCTGGCCCCATCGACTTGCGCACATCCAAGCTCCGTAGTAGGTCGCCAACCATTTCCTCATGGATAGCGAAGGCCACATCCTGCTCCCCATCCCCTTCCACCAGCTCAGGGCACTGGGTGTCCGGAGAACAACCGGTATTGCCGCTAAAGACTGAGGTAAAGGCGGCATTAAGCACCTCAGCCTTTTCCTCATCCTTAGTAACTAGGTTTCCCCTCGCATCCAGTAAAGGATGGAGATTCTCCCTAGTCCTCCGTTTCGCGTTGATGTATTTGTAAAAGGATTTTTTGTTGTCTTTAACGGCAGTAGCCAGATTGAGCTCCAGATGAGCTTTGGCCTTTCTAATTTTCTCCCTGCACAGCCTCGCTACATCCTTGTAGTCCTCCTCAGTGGCCCGCCCTTTTTTCCAAAGATTATAAACCCTCTTTTTTCTGCTAAGCTCCAGCCGCAACTCTCTGTTGAGCCAGGCCGGTCTTCTTCCACGCCGGCTCATCTTTGGGCACGTGGGGACGGACCGCTCCTGTGCCATCACGATTTCCTTCTTGAGGAGCGCCCAGCCTTCCTGGACTCCTCTGCCCTTCAGAACCGCCTCCCAAGGGACTCGGCCAACCAGCGTCCTGAGCAGCTCAAAGTCAGCCCTCCGGAAGTCCAATACAGCAGTTTTACTGGTCCCCTTCCTGGCCTCGCCAAGAATAGAGAACTCTACCATTTTGTGGTCACTCTGCCCCAGACAGCTTCCGACCACCACATCTCCCACCAGTCCTTCTCTGTTTGTGAAGAGAAGGTCTAGCGGGGCACCACCCCTGGTAGGTTCACTGACCAGCTGCGTCAGGAAGCTATCTCCCACGCTCTCCAGAAACCTCCTAGACTGATACTTGATGAGGATGGTTACCTCACAAACAAGGACAAAGGCAAAGCAAAGATGTTTACTGCATTATTTTGTCACTGTCTTCAACACTGGTGATGGGATCTGGGACCCCAGCTGCCCTGAGTTGGAGGACCATGTCTGTGGGAACAATAAACTCCCAGTCAACCCAAACTTGTCCGGGATTTGCTGCTCCACCTGAATGCATATGAGTCCACGGGGCCTGATGGGATTCATACCAGAGTACTCAGAGAGCTGGCTGATGTTATTTTGGGACCTCTCTCAGTTATTTTTCAATGGTCTTAGGAATTTGGAGAGATCCCAGTTGACTGAAAGTTGGTAAACGTGGTCCCAGTTAAAAAAAAAAAAAATCAAGAAAGAAGATCCTGGCAATTATCGGCCTCTCAGTCTCTGATTTCATTTTATGACAAGACCACCATCTAGTTGAACAAAGGAAGCCAGTTGATGTAATCTTTCTGGATTTCAGTAAAGTTTTTGATACTGTCTCTCACAGTATCCTTCTAGACAAAATGACCAGAATACAGTTAGATAAAAGCATAATAACATGGGTGAAAAATTAGCTGACGGGTCGGGCTCAAAAGTTTCTTGTAAATGGGGTTGCTTTGGGATGATGACCTCTCACTTGTGGGATTCCCCAGGGTTCCATGTTAGGACCAGTCCTCTTCAATGTTTTCATAAACGATTTTAATGTAGGTCTTGAAGGTTTTTTTGAGCAAGTTCACAGAAGATACCAAATTTGGTGGAGCTGTTGACTCCGTTGAAAGAGATGAGGCCTTGCAGAGAGATCTAGACAAATTAGAGAGCTAGACAATCACCAACAACATGAAGTTTAACAAGAGCAAGTGTCAGACTCTGCACCTGGGAAGAGGCAACCCTGGTTATACATACAGACTGGTGGACAAGATGCTGGAGATCAACCCTGTCAAAGGGATCTGGGGATTTTGCTCAACAGCAAGCTGAACATGAGCCAGCAGTGAGCTTTGGCAGCCAGGAGGACCAACCATGGGTTGCATTAAGCACGACATTGCTAGACAGTTGAGGGAATCGATTATCCCACTCTACTCTGTGCTGGTGTGTCCTCACCTTGAGTGCTGTGTGCAGTTTTGGGCACCACAGTAGAAGAAAGGTGTAAATCTGTTCCAGAGTGTCCAAAGGAGGGCTACAAAGATGGTGAAGGGTCTGGAGGGGAAGACGTATGAAGAGCAGATGAAGTCATTTGGTTAGTTCAGCCTGGAGAAGACTGAATGTAGACCTCATCATGGTCTATAGCTTCCTCTTGAGGGGGAGCAGAGGAGCAGATATTGATCTCTTCTCTTTGGTGACCACTGATAGGACACGAAGGGAAAGGACTGAAACTTTGACAGGGATGGTTCAAGCTGGACATCAGGAAACATTTCTTTACCAAGAGGGTGGTTGGGCACTGGAACAGGCTCCCCAGGGAAGTGGTCACTACATTGAGCCTGCCAGAGTTCAACAATCTTTTGGAAAATGCTCTCAGACACATGGTTTGATTTTTGGGTGGTCCATTGGGGACCCAGGAATTGTACTTGATGATCCTTGTGGGTGCCTTCCAACGTGGGATATTTTATGGTTCTATGATTCTATGATTTTATGAAGTAAGATAGTCTTGTTCTTTTGTATAGATAATAGCAAAAGGTTTCCCTACCACATGATCTTGTCATCAGTTTATACTTTGAAGCATGTTGCAGGAAATTATGAATGAAAAGATAATAAAATGTCTTTCAGCTGTCTCTGTAAAACATACATGCTGCCAACATTTTTGTCATCAATAATTCTCTCATAAACATGGGTCTCTTTTTTCATTATGCAGGCTGTCATGCTTTATTGAACCACATGATTTCACCTAATTAAAATAAGCAGTGTGTAGTTTCCTCCCCCTTCTGTTTCGTTAGTGGGACAAGTGCCAATAATGATGTTTATAGTATCCTAAGTGGACATCTTGTTAAATATTCATTCTTTGCTCATCTTTGCAGTCAAAAATACAGTAACTCCTGCTGATTTCCTTTCTGAATACCAGGATTTACTCTATTTATCTGAAGATTTAGTACATAGTGAGTAAACTAGCACTTGCAGCTATGGAGGCTGGGAAAAGTTTATGCTTTTTAAAACGGGCAAAAATAGGAGACTATGTAAAACCGTTGACTGATATCAAGACAGAAGAATAAACCGTTAAGTCTCTCATAAGTAATTATGCTACAAATCACTACATAATCTCTCATCTGCTCGTGTGGCAGGTTTTTTTTGGCCTACTTGTCTCAGACAAAAAAAAAATGTTTTTCTCCTTGGAAAACAAGATGGCTCCTTAACTTCACACACAGAAAAAAAATCTAAACTAGAATCCCATTCTAGCTGCCATGTACCACTTGGAGCAGAAATAAATCTGATTCAACAATGGTTGCAGTCACTAGATTTTGGCAATGTAAAAATCAGTGACTGTGACAGGATATGCTTTTTTGTTTTATGGGGCGACATTTTTACTTCATTTTATTGAATTAATGTGTGTAGGTGTAAATATAGGATAAAGGTGGTTTCATGAAGAAAAAAAAAAGTCAAGATTGAAGAACTGATTAATGAAAAGTTTGTTCAGTGAGTGAACAAAAGGAAAGAGAAGTGTAGGGTACATTTCCAGAAGGGCTTACTGTCATGACTAACATTTTCAGTAAAAAATTCTGCTTTGTTTTACACACACAGAGATGAAAAAAAATGGCAATAATGTATGCTAATACTTTATCAGATCGTGGTATGAGTCACCTTTGTGAAGTTGCCTTTATAAGTAATGCCAAAAATGTCCCACATGACACTCATTAAAGTTACAAGTTTTCTTCATGCTTAAGGAATGAAAGGGAGCTCAGATTTACCATATTCCTCCCCCCCAACCCCCCTCCGCACCCTTCATTTCTTCACATCCATTAACAGCTTTTAACTTGTAACTGAATTTCATTTTCAGAAAGATTAAAACACAGATGGATAATAGGAAAGAGAAAGCTCAAGAATACCAGAAGAATCACTCTTTAGAATGTCAACTATGACATGACTGTCATGAGTCTCAAAATATATGAATTCAGGGTGATTCTGGATCCAAAAGAGTGTATAGCTCTCATTCAGGTTGGTAATAGCTTTATCTGTTTAACATTTTCTGTTTATGCCAGGAATTTCTGCTAGGTTTGGTTGTGTAGGAATTAAATTCAGGCAATCATTCACTTGGCTTGTTCAGCAGTGGTGGAATTGAATGTCTGTATTTGAAATGAGATAGTAATACTTCCTTTTCATGGTCCCTATTATCATACTGAATACTTTACAACAATTAAAGCTTTTATCCTCACCAAAACTCTATGCCAGAAGCCAGAGATTTTACTGCCATTTTACTGCAAGGATGCAAGGCAAAAGTAAATTATTCCAAGTGACACAAGTCAGTCTACCATATTGTAAGTTACAGTCTTACAAGAGATTTTTGATGCATTTTGTGTGACTTTAGCTACCTAAGTTATGTGAAGTAGAAAATGTTATTTATGATGTGTATTGGTAGAAATTATAAACCCTCTTCATAGATGTAAGTAATAATAGCAAAAATAATTTTAATATATTTTTGTGACTGGTTGAACACATATTTGAGTTTTTGCTCTTCCTACACTTAAAAAAATCACAGTAAAAAATCAGAATAATTTGAAAGTAATCAAAACTTTGTGGAAACTAATGGCTGCCTACTGAAACTTAGATGTCATTTTTGATACCTGAAAATGGTCTTTCACTGTGTAATATACCACATTATTATTTTTTTTTTCAATTCTAAAGAAGGAATGAAGTATAGAATAAATATGAATCATCCTTCACTATTAATTATTGACGGATTTTTGCTGTTTCTGATAGATCTCCCACTAGTTGATAGTGATACAGTGAATACATAATCATACAATTAAAGTGTGTTATATAATTATAGTTTCATTAATGAATCCATCCATGTTTTCATAACACAACAAATTATACAACTGATACCTTATTTTTCAAAGTTGATAAGTTCATAATTGATAAATTATATACAGTTTTTACACTTAGATATGATATGTAACAGAAAATAGACTGTGCACAGATGTATTTTAAACACTGTAAGTTATGGTATCCTTTTCAGGCAGTATCAATTTTATTTAGCAAATAGCAAATCTAAATTTCAGGTCTCCATAATAAAATGTCAAGGGAGTCATTTTAATGTTGAATCAATTTAGACAATCCAGATAGGCTCGGAAGCATAATAAAGGTATCACTAAGAATATGAACCAAAGCCCATTAATGAATATAACCTTTTGATCATGCCTTATATAAAGTTCCTTTATCAGATCTTGAAGACTGAGGTCTTGTTTTTGTTTTATTTCTCTGTTGTTTTATTTTGTTTATTGGTCTGATTTTTCTTTTGATTGCTTTCAAGTTACTATTGTTTTGTTCTGTTTTATTTTGTTTCGTTTTTAAAGGATTGCAAGGAACTCATTTAAATCACAAAATCAAGAAATAAAACAAACATCTATTTGTGTTTGTACACATAATTTTCATTACCCCTTGTACAAGCTATCTAGTTAACTGTGTACGTTTAACTAGCTAAATTATAAGGCTCTAGAAAAAGCAGCATAAAACTCAGTAGGTCTTGCTATAATAAAAATATAAAAATATAAAAATATTAATTAATATAAAATCAATAATGGAAGTAATATTAGTAAAAATTAAATATTAGTCTTACTTTTGACTGAGAATGATAACATCTCAAAGGCTGTGAGAGAAAATGGACAGAGAAAAATTGAGTACTTAACAAACTTCTCTCTGCTTTTGAACTCAACAAGCTAATCTTGGTGAGGCAATACTCATGATTCAATTACTATTTCAATTACTATTTCCTTGATCCTCTGCAAACTACCGGAAGGTTTTTTTATTTTATTTTATTTTATTTTATTTTTTTGTGTGTGTCATTTCTCCTAAGCCTCCTCCTCCACGTTCCATCAGCACTTGATTTAACAACCATTTTTCAACAGCTTTTACACAAAGCCCACTCTAGGGGTTTTAACCTTGCCACTCGGGTGAAACGTTGGAATAAGTGTAATGATGTCCTATTAAAGTTATTCCTAATAAGAAAAGCTCATACCTGCCCTGTGGTGCCCCTTTAGAAACACAATGCTAATGTAAGAATGATATTCCAATTTTGTGCTGCTAACTGCAGTGTTCTGAGATAGTCTCTTGTTCATTTTCCTTCTTATAAAGTGTTCACTTATCTTTATACTGTTCTTTTCATTCTTCTTAATCAATATTTGCTTCTCTGTTTCTATTCCCTCAGGGAAAAGGACAAAAATGACTCAGATGTTGTCACAGATGCAAAATAAAAATGGCAGTATGTTGTACAACATTTTGGAATATAAAGGGTAGCATCAAATGTAGTAAGAAATTAAATTATTTTCCAATGATTGTGTTGGTCACACTATTTGTTTACCTGCATTATTTCCTCAAAATGTACTGCATGTAATCATTAATTATCCAAAACATTTTTAAAAGAGCAAAAGAAAGCATTTGAGCCCAACTTTTTATTTATTTTATCTATTTTTTATTTTTAATATGCATAAACAATTTTTACATAGTTATAAGTACAAGATTTTTTGATAACATTATCTAACATACATGTGAGCATGCATACATGAAAGGAGGCTAGCTTATTCCTAAGCTAGCTATTTGTCAAAAGAGAGGCTGCAAGAAAATGTAAAGCTCCAAAGTACGTTAGCAATGGTCAGAATTTTCTTTCTGTATTAAAGTATGTGTGTTGTGATTACACTAAACGTCTATTTTACACTAAAATAGATGCAAGATGAAAACTTCACAGTATCACTGAAGCTGGACAGGACCTCTGGAGAGCATCTAGTTCAGCCTCTCTGCTCACTGTATTTGGCTTTTAATACCTCCAAGACAGAGACTCCACGACCTCTCTTGGAAATCTGTTCCAATATTTGACCTCTCTCAGAGGAAAAAGGTTTTCTTAGTTTTGATCAGAATTTCCAGCATTTCAGTTTGTACCCATTATGTCTTGTGCTGTCACCCCACCAAGAAAAGTCTTACTCCATCCTCTTTGCTTCCCTATTAGGTATTATTTAGGTTTATTAGGTATATACGCGTGGATAAGATCCCCCCAAAGCCTTCTCCTCTACAGGGTGAGAAGCTCCAAGTCTTAGCCTCTCCTCATATAGGAAATACTCCAGTCGCTTCATCATTTTCACAGCCTTGCTCTGGACTTGCTCCACTGTTTCCATGTCTCTCTTGTACTGTGGAGCCTAGAACTGCACCCAGCCCTCTATACGTCTCATTCATGCTAAGAGGGGAGGCATCACCTCCCTCAACCTGCTGACTCTACTCTCACTAGTTAAATCCAGGAAGTTATTGGCCTTCTTTACTGTTGGTAGTATATGTTCAAGTTTGTGCCCACCAGTACGGCCAGAGCCTCTTATGCAAAGCTGCTTTCCAGCAAGTTCACCTCCAGACTACACTGATACATAGATTTGTTCCTCTCCAGGTTCCTAGAGGTTGCAATTGCCCTTGCTGAACTTCCTTAGCTTCCTCTCAGCCCAGTTCTTCAGCCTATCAAGTTTTCTCCAGATGGAAGCATGACTTCCTGGAATATCAGACACTCATCCCAGTTCTGCACCATCTAAAGATGCACTTTGCCCCATCATCCAGGTCATTGATGAAGACGTTAAACAGGATTGGAGCTAGTATCAACATCTAAGGTATATTACTGATGTCTAGGCTCCACCTGGCCATACTGGTCTTTCCTTTCCTTTCCTTTCCTTTCCTTTCCTTTCCTTTCCTTTCCTTTCCTTTCCTTTCCTTTCCTTTCCTTTCCTTTCCTTTCCTTTCCTTTCCTTTCCTTTCCTTTCCTTTCCTTTCCTTTCCTTTCCTTTCCTTTCCTTTCCTTTCCTTTCCTTTCCTTTCCTTTCCTTTCCTTCCTTCCCTTCCCTTCCCTTCCCTTCCCTTCCCTTCCCTTCCCTTCCCTTCCCTTCCCTTCCCTTCCCTTCCCTTCCCTTCCCTTCCCTTCCCTTCCCTTCCCTTCCCTTCCCTTCCCTTCCCTTCCCTTCCCTTCCCTTCCCTTCCCTTCCCTTCCCTTCCCTTCCCTTCCCTTCCCTTCCCTTCCCTTCCCTTCCCTTCCCTTCCCTTCCCTTCCCTTCCCCCTTCCCTTCCCTTCCCTTCCCTTCCCTTCCCTTCCCTTCCCTTCCCTTCCCTTCCCTTCCCTTCCCTTCCCTTCCCTTCCCTTCCCTTCCCTTCCCTTCCCTTCCCTTCCCTTCCCTTCCCTTCCCTTCCCTTCCCTTCCCTTCCCTTCCCTTCCCTTCCCTTCCCTTCCCTTCCCTTCCCTTCCCTTCCCTTCCCTTCCCTTCCCTTCCCTTCCCTTCCCTTCCCTTCCCTTCCCTTCCCTTCCCTTCCCTTCCCTTCCCTTCCCTTCCCTTCCCTTCCCTTCCCTTCCCTTCCCTTCCCTTCCCTTCCCTTCCCTTCCCTTCCCTTCCCTTCCCTTCCCTTCCCTTCCCTTCCCTTCCCTTCCCTTCCCTTCCCTTCCCTTCCCTTCCCTTCCCTTCCCTTCCCTTCCCTTCCCTTCCCTTCCCTTCCCTTCCCTTCCCTTCCCTTCCCTTCCCTTCCCTTCCCTTCCCTTCCCTTCCCTTCCCTTCCCTTCCCTTCCCTTCCCTTCCCTTCCCTTCCCTTCCCTTCCCTTCCCTTCCCTTCCCTTCCCTTCCCTTCCCTTCCCTTCCCTTCCCTTCCCTTCCCTTCCCTTCCCTTCCCTTCCCTTCCCTTCCCCCTTCCCTTCCCTTCCCTTCCCTTCCCTTCCCTTCCCTTCCCTTCCCTTCCCTTCCCTTCCCTTCCCTTCCCTTCCCTTCCCTTCCCTTCCCTTCCCTTCCCTTCCCTTCCCTTCCCTTCCCTTCCCTTCCCTTCCCTTCACAGTATTCAGTTGCACTGATGAGTGGTTTTGGTGAACATGAACTTTATTCTTTTTGGATGAAACCAAATGTAAGTATCTGTTCTACGCATATATCCAAGAAATAACGGCTACTAGATGATGATCAATCTATGGACTTAGAGAAAAAACATTCTGAATTTATCCCTGCTCCCAAAATGCAGATAGCATGAACATTGCAGCCTCAGCAAATACTTTGCTTTATGACTCTGCTCTTACTGAGCTGTAGAACTTGTGCATGTAGGTTTCTTCAAATGGGTCTTGTAAAGAACTAGACTTTCATGCAATTGTTTGGAAATGTGACATCATTGGCAAACGTGTTCACTGTTGAACAGCATATATAAATAATCAATTTCCTTTAACAATTTTAGAAGCTATTAATTTAACATTCTTGACATTAGTATTGCTAGTGAATGAAAAAACAATAAACAATTTCAAAGATAATTAACTGAACTATGGAAAGGGAATACATGTTGAATGTATGCTTTATGTCACCAATTTTAATTAGGTGGTAGACGTAATCACAGTTTCACAGTATCACAGATTTCTAGGTTGGAAGAGACCTCAAGATCATCGAGTCCAACCTCCGACCTAACACTAAGTACTCCACTAAACCATATCCCTAAGCTCTACATCTAAACGTCTTTTAAAGACCTCCAGGGATGGTGACTCCACCACCTCCCTGGGAAACCTGTTCCAATGCTTAATAACCCTTTCGGTAAAGAAGTACTTCCTAACATCCAACCTAAAACTCCCTTGTCGCAACTTTCGCCCATTCCCCCTCGTCCTGTCACCATGCACGTAGGAGAACAGACCAGCCCCCACCTCTCTACAGCCTCCTTTCAGGTAACTGTAGAGAGCGATAAGGTCACCCCTGAGCCTCCTCTTCTCCAGGATGAACAAGCCCAGCTCCCTCAGCCGCTCCTCGTAAGACTTGTTCTCCAGACCCCTCACCAGCTTGGTCGCCCTTCTCTGGACTCGCTCGAGCACGTCCATGTCCTTCCTGTAGCGAGGGGCCCAAAACTGAACACAGTACTCAAGGTGCGGCCTCACCAGAGCCGAGTACAGGGGCACAATCACTTCCCTAGACCTGCTGGCCACACTGCTTCTTATGCAGGCCAGGATGCTGTTGGCCTTCTTGGCCACCTGGGCACACTGCTGGCTCATATTCAGCCGACTATCAACCAATACTCCCAGGTCTTTCTCTGCCAGGCAGCTTTCCAGCCACTCATCTCCCAGCCTGTAGCTCTGCTTGGGGTTGTTGCGCCCCAGGTGCAGGACCCGGCACTTGGCCTTGTTGAACTTCATAGAGTTGGCCTCAGCCCATCGCTCCAGCCTATCCAGATCCTCCTGCAGAGCCTTCCTGCCCTCGAGCAGATCGACACACGCACTTAGCTTGGTGTCATCTGCAAACTTACTGAGGGTGCACTGGACGCCCTCATCCAGATCATCGATAAAGATATTAAAGAGGACCGGCCCCAGTACTGAGCCCTGGGGGACACCACTAGTGACCGGCCTCCAACCAGATTTGACTCCATTCACCACAACTCTCTGGGCCCGGCTATCCAGCCAGTTTCTAACCCAGCAAAGCGTACGCCAGTCCAAGCCCTGAGCAGCCAGTTTCTTGAGGAGAATGTTGTGGGGAACTGTGTCAAAAGCCTTACTGAGGTCAAGGTAAACCACATCCACAGCCTTTCCCTCATCCACCAAGCGCATCACTTGGTCATAGGAGATCAGGTTCGTCAAGCAGGACCTGCCTTTCATAAACCCATGCTGACTGGGCCTGATCGCCTGCTTGCCCTGCAAGTGCCGCGTGATGACCCTCAAGATAATCTGCTCCATGAGCTTTCCTGGCACTGAGGTCAAACTGACGGGCCTATAGTTCCCCGGGTCTGCCCTGCGGCCCTTCTTATAGATGGGCGTCACATTGGCCAGCCGCCAGTCAACTGGGACCTCCCCCGATAGCCAGGACTGCCGATAAATGATGGAAAGCGGCTCGGCCAGCTCCTCCGCCAGTTCTTTCAGTACCCTCGGGTGCATCCCATCCGGCCCCATCGACTTGCGCACATCCAAGCTCCGTAGCAGGTCGCCAACCATTTCCTCATGGATAGCGAAGGCCACGTCCTGCTCCCCATCCCCTTCCACCAGCTCAAGGCACTGGGTATCCATAGAACAGCCGGTATTGCCGCTAAAGACTGAGGCAAAGGTGGCATTAAGCACCTCAGCCTTTTCCTCATCCTTAGTAACTAGGTTTCCCCTCGCATCCAGTAAAGGATGGAGATTCTCCTTAGTCCTCCGTTTCGCGTTGATATATTTGTAAAAGGATTTTTTGTTGTCTTTAACGGCAGTAGCCAGATTGAGCTCCAGATGAGCTTTGGCCTTCCTAATTTTCTCCCTGCACAGCCTCGCTACATCCTTGTAGTCCTCCTCAGTGGCCCGCCCTTTTTTCCAAAGATTATAAACCCTCTTTTTTCTGCTAAGCTCCAGCCGCAACTCTCTGTTCAGCCAGGCCGGTCTTCTTCCACGCCGGCTCGTCTTTGGACACGTGGGGACGGACCGCTCCTGTGCCATCACGATTTCCTTCTTGAGGAGCGCCCAGCCTTCCTGGACTCCTCTGCCCTTCAGAACCGCCTCCCAAGGGACTCGGCCAACCAGCGTCCTGAGCAGCTCAAAGTCAGCCCTCCGGAAGTCCAATACAGCAGTTTTACTGGTCCCCTTCCTGGCCTCGCCAAGAATAGAGAACTCTACCATTTTGTGGTCACTCTGCCCCAGACAGCTTCCGACCACCACATCTCCCACCAGTCCTTCTCTGTTTGTGAAGAGAAGGTCTAGCGGGGCACCACCCCTGGTAGGTTCACTGACCAGCTGCGTCAGGAAGCTATCTCCCACGCTCTACAGAAACCTCCTAGACTGCTTTCTCTGTGCCGTGTTGTGTTTCCAGGATAAGTCCGGGAAGTTGAAGTCCCCCACGAGGACAAGCGCCGACGATTTTGCAACTTCTGTCAGTTGCCTATAAAACTCCTCATCCGTCTCCTCATCGTGGTTCGGCGGTCTATAACAGACCCCGACCAGGAAGCTAGCCTTGCCGGCCTTCCCGCAGATCCTAACCCACAGGGATTCAACCTTATCATTCCCAGCCTGGAGTAATCTTTCTGTATTCTAGTAAGGCTTTTGATATTGTCTCTTATGGCATCATTCTGGACAAAATAACATTATTCTAGACAATTCTGTTGACACTCTGGAGGAACAAGAGGAATCTAGATAGATTGGAGCACTGGACAATCAACAACTGTGTAAAGTTCAACAAAGGAAAATGCTAGGTGCTGCACCTGGGATGGAGTAATGTTGGATACAGGTACAGACCGGAAGATGAGTGGATAGAGAAGAAAAGGATCTGGGGGTGCTGGTCAACAGTTATGCTCAGCAATAAAAGCAGAGTTAAAGAAGGAAGAAGGAGGGGACGTTCAATGTGATGACATATGTCTTCCCAAGAAACCACCATACGTGATGAGCCCTGCTTTCCTGGAAGTGGCTGAATGTCTGCCTGCCAATGGGAATTAGTGAATTAAATCATTGTTTTGATTTGATTGTGTGCACAGCTTTTGTTTTACCTAGTAAGCTGCGTGTATCTCAGTCCATGAGTTCTCACAATTTTACCTTTCTGATTTTCTCTCTCATCCCACCTGGGGAGATATTCTGCTCCTGGGGACCTAGCAGCAGTATGGTAGGTACTTAGCTGCTTGCTGGGGTGTCCTGGTTCCAGTTAGGACAGAGTTAATTTTCCTCCTAGTAGCTGGTAGGGTGCTATGTTTTGGATTAGGATGGGAAGAGCGCTGATAAGATGCTGATGTTTTAATCGTTGCAGAGCTGTGCTTACACTAAGCCAAGGACTTTTCAGCTTCTCGCTCTGTCCTGCCAGCGAGCAGACTAGGGGTGCAGCAGGAGATGGGAGGGGACAGACCCAGGACAGCTGACCCAAGCTGGCCAAAGGGGTATTCCATACCATCTGATGTCATGCTAAACAATACATAGGGGTGGCTGGCCGGGGTGGGCTGGCCGGCTGCTCGGGGATAGGCTGGGCATCGATCAACGGGTGGTGAGCAATTGCATTGTGCAGCACTTGTTTCGTACACATTATTAATACTATTATCATTATTATTATTATTGTTATTATTATTTTCCTGTCTTAACTCACAGGCTTCACTTTCCCGTTTCTCTCCCCCATCCCAGAGAGGGAGGGGGGAGGGTGAGTGAACGGCTGTGCGGTGTTTAGCTGCCAGCCGGGTTAAACCACAACATGGGGCTAAGTCACAACACTTTTATGATCAAATACCTCAATGTAAAGGCACTTTACACTTCCTTGTTATCAAGCCAAAAGAAAGTAAGGTGTTGGCTAAACCATGAAAAGTTTGTCAGCTGTAGAAAATTAACATGTATTGTATTGTATTGTATTGTATTGTATTGTATTATTTTATTTTATTTTATTTTATTTTATTTTATTTTATTTTATTTTATTTTATTTTATTTTATTTATTTTATTTTTTATTTTATTTTTTGGTGTGTGTGTGTATGTATAGAACACGTTTTTTCTCAGAAGAAACTACGTTATTTTGTTGGAGGTATAAGATTTGTCAAAAGACGTTTTTAATGAAAAACACATGCAAAAATATGAAATAAGTTTCAGAGAATGATCTTTGCTTCTATGAATATTATGTTACAGAGAAAATCTGCAGGCTGGTTAATAGCAAGTACAATACCTCTTATGGCTGCAGGAGCTGGTCCAGTGTAGTAAGTGAAGTTCTGATCCAGAAGAGTGTGTAAAAGTCTGGAACACAACTGAGGTAGACTTTGGTAAACAAGACAAAACAAAATATAGAGACAGGGTGAATTATTCAGTTTATGCAGCTTATCTGCACACAACAAAGTGGTCTAAAATTGTGTCTATATGTAGAATTTTTCTTCTTTATCTGGGATTTATCTAACTTATGCTGACATACTTTAGGATATGAAACTGAAACCAATTGGCATGGGAATATTCTCATGTCCTGAGACTGCAGATCTATATTTGACCGGTTCTGAGCGATATCATCAGTACTGAACATTTGAAAAATGATAATGTAAAAGATAGGTAGAAAGATACCATCATCCAGATCTGGATATGCTAATCTCCCTAGCGTGAGGAGAATTCAAGACTCCCTTTTCAATATCTTAGAACAAGGACACCAATTAACAGATTACTGTTTAGCTACTACTTAACATAGATATGAAAAATGTCTATTCACTTTCTGGAAAAAAACAATAAAAAGAAAAACATTATTTCTGACGTGTTACTATGCAGAATTGAAATCTTGCACACACACAGGAGGAGTAAGCAGGTGGTGAGCATTACATTTCTAAGTTATTAGGACTCTCATCTGGAGGAAACCTAGTTCCTGCTTCCACATTACTTCTTTCTCAATGTTTAATTCCATCACTGCTCAGTAGAACACTACAAATGCAGTTTTAATTACTAAAATGGCATTTGAAATCTACTAGATACTTTACTAAACCTTAATTTAAAGCTGAATTTTGTTGTACATCAATATCAAGCTTCAGAAAAGAAGGGAGAGCAGTGAGTTTACACGTTTAAGGTGAGGTTTTCCTGATGGTCTGAAACTACTGTACATCCTTAAGAAAGAAAGAACATCATGCTTCACTTGAAAAGTTGTTGCACATCACTGAAAGTTATGGTCCTATGGTCTATAGGATTATATTTTTTCTTCAACCTGTTCCAGTTTTGTGTAGGTAGTATTGCCAGACATCCTGCGTACCATGAAATATCACATATTTAATGTTTAAAATCTCAGACCCATTTGATAAAATAGATAAAGCATATTTTTCATTCATTGTAACTGGCAGCACTTTTAAATGTTCACAGTCTTGGAATGTCAAAAAATAGTTGTTCTGCACAGACCAGTAAATCATGTCAACAAAACATCTCCTATAGTGAAGGCTGCAGATTATCTACCAAGTCTTTGACTTGTACTGAGAAAATCTGATACATCTGAGTTACAGTCATTTATCTCTCCTAGACTGTCCTGAATGTCAATATTTAAATTGATGGGTTAGAAATCACAAAAGTCCCTGGGAATGGTCATGCAGGAATTAAGGCTTCCTCCCCCCAGAAGGTGGCAGGATGGCTGCCTCTAGTTGGACTAGACAATCTTTGAGTTTTTTTTTCCAACCTGAATGATTTTATGATTCTAAAACTTTTAGTCATAACAAATGTAGGGTAGAGAGTCGCATCCAATATTTAAGATACTTTTTTTTTTTGCCAAGTGAAAGATGACAGGCTGATGGAGGAGTATATTGAATCCTGTTCTTTAATTTTCTGCAAAAACTCTTTACACAATATTAGAGGAAAAAGTAAATGGTGTGATATCTTTTCCTCCAGTAGCTGCTGAGAAAACCTTTTAAAGGGATATTCTGAATACCAAGTAAGGAAAATTCTTTCTTATACTCTGTAATTACTGCCTGGGATTTGCAAAGGAACAGAATTTGTTTCCTCTATAACTCCGTGGTGAACACCTTGTTAATCATTAAGAAACTGTTCAGCTATTTTGGCTCATGTATATATTCCATTTGAAACAATGATCTAACCATCTCCAAGCTTCACATAAGGAATCCAGACACCTAAAGGAGCTTTAGATTCCATTAAAAAAATGTTCAGATTCCACTAGATGACTGTTAGGCTATTAAAATATATATTTTATATTACATGACTTCTTGGAGCTGAATCCTTTAAATTCTAGTGAAATTAAAACTGGTATGTTGTAGGGGATTTAAGTAGCAAGGTTTTGGTAGTGGGGTGTCCATAAGGGTAGCTTCTGTGAGAAAAATCCAGAAGCTGCCCCATGTTAGATAAGGGCCCAGAGACGAGCCAATAATGTTTTTTTCCTTTTGGGAGCATATTCAAGAAATGGAAAAACAAACAAGCAAACAAACAAACAAAAAACTGTTTGGGAACAGCAGCTGGGAGAGAAGGAGGGCCTTTGGTGAGGACCCATGGTGAAGCAGGCTGTCCCCCTGCAGCCCATGGTGTACCACGGTGGAGCAGGGTTCCACACTGCAGCCCACGGAGGAGACCACAGTGGAACAGGTGAACCTGCACTAAAGGAGGTTGTGGCCTCTGGAGGACCGCTGCTGGAGCAGGCCCCAAGCTGGAGTTGCGGCCTGTGGAGAGGAGCCCAGGCAGGAGCAGGGGATCTAGGGGGAGCTGCTACCTGTGGGGGACCCAAATTGGAGCAGTTTGCTCCTGAGGGATGGACCCCGTGGCACGGCCCCATATCTGGAGCAGTTCTTGAAGAGCTGCTGCCTGTGGGAAGCCTACATAGGATGAGTTCAGGAAGGATGGCACCCCGTGGGAGGGACCCTGCTTTGGAGCAGGGGAAGAGACTGACTGAGAAGGAGACGAAGTGCGGTAAACTGACTATAACTCCCATTCCCTCGTTCCCCTGTGCCGCCCGGGGGGAGGAGGTGGAAGAGGGCGGATGGGGGGAAGGAGTTTTTGGTTTCTTTCCTTTGTTTCTCACTTCTCTAGCTCGTTAATAATAGGCAACAAATCTTACTATCTCCCTACTCTGACTCAGTTTTGCCAGTCACGATAATTGCTGACCAACCTCCCCATCCTTATCTCAACCCTTGAGCCCTTTGTATCATATTTTCTCCCCCTTCCCCTTTGAGGAGGGGGAGTGAGAGAGCGGCTGTGGTGGAGCTCGGCTGCTCACCTGAGTAATGCCACCACGTGTCTATAATATGGAGCATATTTTTCTGAAGACACAATTGATGACTTTTGTTTATTGGCTTTATAATGCAAAGTGATTTTTTTTTTTTCCCCTAGGGTTTAACAAATTAAAGGGGAACTTCTCTAGCTGACAAAAATATTAAATCCCTTGACAAATTCCACTTCAAAATTTCATTTCAAGGCCTAAAGACCAAATCACAGCTTCTATGTTTATTTTTGTGCCAAATACCCTCTTATAGTATTGTGGATGGGTTTTTGTCGTTGTTGTTGTTTTGTTGTTGTTGTTGCTTGTTTGCTTGTTTTTCTCCTGGAAGTCCATCAGCTTCAGAAAAAGAGAATTATGTGAATAGAATGAAAAACTTTGGTCCTTCCTGAACAAAGACTTTGAAGTCCCAGGGGGCTCATGTTTCCAATCTGCTAATGCTCCCTTCATGATTTTTTTCATGCTTCAAGGACTTTTCAGCTTCTCATGCTGCCCTGCCAGTGAGGAGGCTGGAGGTGCATTAGAAGCTGAGAGGGGGCAGAACCGGGACAGCAGACCCAAACTGACCAAAGGGATATTCCATGCCATGTGGTGTCATGCTGAACAATAAAAGTCGGGGGAGATGGCCAGGAGGACAGGGTTGCTGATGCTGCTGGGCATTGGTCAGCAGGTTGTGAGAAATTGCATTGTACATCACTTGCTTTGGATACTCTTTTATAAATATTATTATCATTATTCCTTCCCTTTGTGTCCTATTAAACTGTCTTTACCCATGAGTTTTACTTTTTATTCTGATTCTTTTCCGTATCCCACTGTGGGGGAGTGAGAAAACAGCTATGAGGTGCTTAGCTGCTTGCTGGGCTAAAACACACCAGTCCTTTTTGGTGCCCAACATAGGGCATGAAGGGTTGAGTTATGACAGACCTGACCATAGTGTGCTATAACAAATTTATTATAAACATTATACTAGTTTAATAGTTACTGGTCACAGTGGATTTATTTTTTTTTTATTTTTCTGTCAGATTTGTTGTGCTTGTTCTCAGATCTGTGTCATATAAGGCCTTACTTACTGTCTATGTTCTGTTTTGTGTTACTGGTCATCTCCAGGAGCTGGTTTAAGGTTATGTTGTGGTTTAACCCGGCCAGCAGCTAAACACCACACAGCCATTCACTCACCCTCCCCCCTCCCTCTCTGGGACGGGGGAGAGAAACGGGAAAGTGAAGCCTGTGAGTTGAGATAAAGACAGTTTATTAAGACAGGAAAATAATAATAACAATAACAATAACAATAATAATAATAGTATTAATAATAATAAGGTGTATGAAAAAAATGATGCACAATGCAATTGCTCACCACCCGCTGACCGATGCCCAGCCTATCCCCAAGAAGCCAGCTCCCCCATGCTGGCTAGCCACCCCTATATATTGTTTAGCATGATGTCAGACGGTATGGAATACCCCTTTGGCCAGTTTGGGTCAGCTGTCCTGGGTCTGTCCCCTCCCAGCTCTTGCTGCACCCCTAGTCTGCTCGCTGGCAGGACAGAGCGAGAAGCTGAAAAGTCCTTGGCTTGGTGTAAACACTGCTCTGCAACAATTAAAACATCAGCATGTTATCAGCGCTCTTCTCATCCTAATCCAAAACATAGTACCCTACCAGCTACTAGGAGGAAAATTAACTCTGTCCTAACTGGAACCAAGACAGATATCCACCCCTTATTCCATACCATTTATGTCATGCTCAGGTTACACTCTTTCCAATACCTTGTAATTAATCACCATTTTCATCTCTGGTATTTAGCAATCATGGTAGTGGTGACATACAGTATTATATAATAATTAACATAGTACAATTCAACTCATGGGCTATTCTCACCCAGTATTAAATCCCCTTGAGGTACACACCGGACCTCCCCATTCTTTTGCATTCCCCACCAAGTGCATCCAGGTCCCTGAGCAAAAGCAGTTCCACAAATTGGTTTGCCTTTTCCTGAGGCAGGAGTAGCCCAGACTGTTTTACCCAGCATGTTTCTTACGTGCACTACAGGAACTTTATCCCCTTCTACAGTGCATAACAGGTTTGATTGGGCAGGTCCAGCTCGGTTGGCAGATCCCCTAGTATTGACTAGCCAGGTGGCCTTTGCCAAATGTGTATCCCAATTTTTGAATGTCCCAGCACCCATTCCTTTCAGTGTAGTCTTCAACAGTCCATTGTATCGTTCAACTTTTCCAGAGGCTGGTGCATAATAGGGGATGTGATATAACCACTCAATACCATGTTCTTTGGCCCAAGTGTCTATAAGGTTGTTTCGGAAATGAGTCCCATTGTCTGACTCAATTCTCTCTGGGGTGCCATGTCGCCATAGGACTTGCTTTTCAAGGCCCAGGATAGTGTCCGGGCGGTGGCATGGGGCACAGAATATGTTTCCAGCCATCCGGTGGTTGCTTCCACTATTGTAAGTACGTGGCGCTTGCCGTTGCGGGTTTGAGGGAGTGTGATGTAATCAATCTGCCAGGCCTCTCCATATTTATATTTCAGCCATCGTCCTCCATACCAAAGAGGCTTTGACCGTTTGGCTTGCTTGATTGCAGCACGTTTCACAGTCATGAATAACCTGTGCTATAGTGTCCATGGTCAGGTCCACCCCTCGATCACGAGCCCATCTGTATGTTGCATCTCTACCTTGATGGCCTGAGGTGTCATGGGCCCATCAGGCTATAAATAATTCACCTTTATGTTGCCAGTCCAGGTCCACCTGAGCCACTTCAATCTTAGCAGCCTGATCCACCTGCTGGTTGTTTTGATGTTCTTCAGTAGCCCGATTCTTGGACACATGAGCATCTACATGGCGTACCTTTACAACCAGGTTCTCTACCCGGGCAGCAATATCTTGCCACAATGCAGCAGCCCAGATGGGTTTGCCCCTGCGCTCCCAGTTGTTCTGCTTCCATTGCTGTAACCACCCCCACAGGGCATTTTCTACCATCCATGAATCAGTATAGAGATAGAGAACTGGCCACTTTTCTCGTTCAGCAATATCTAAAGCCAGGTGAATGGCTTTCACTTCTGCAAACTGACTCGATTCACCTTCTCCCTCAGCAGCTTCGGCAACTCGTCGTGTAGGACTCCATACAGTAGCTCTCCATCTCCGATGCTTTCTCACAATACGACAGGACCCATCAGTGAACAGGGCATATTTCTTCTCATTTTCTGGTAGCTTGTTGTACAGTGGGGCTTCTTCAGCACGGACCACCTCCTCTGATAATGATATCCCAAAGTATTTGCCTTCTGGCCAGTCCATAATCACTTCCAAGATTCCTGGGCGACTGGGGTTTCCTATTTGAGCCCGCTGAGTAATCAGTGCAACCCACTTGCTCCATGTAGCATCAGTTGCATGATGTGTAGAGGGGACCCTTCCTTTGAACATCCAGCCTAGTACTGGCAGTCGGGGTGCCAGGAGGAGCTGCGCTTCAGTACCGACCACTTCCAAAGCAGATCAAACTCCTTCACATGCTGCCAATATCTCCTTTTCAGTTGGAGTATAGCGGGCCTCAGATCCTCTGTATCCCTGACTCCAAAACCCCAGGGGTCGACCTCGAGTTTCCCCAGGTTCTTTCTGCCACAGGCTCCAGGTGGGACCATTCTCCCCGGCTGCAGTGTAGAGCACATTCTTGTCCCGTTCGGACTGACCCAAGGGCTACTGCATGAACTATTTCCTGCTTAATTTGTTCAAAGGCTTGTCGTTGCTCAGGGCCCCATTCAAAAGCATTCTTCTTACGGGTTACTTGGTACAGCGGGTTTACAATCAGACTGTAATTTGGAATATGCATTCTCCAAAACCCCACGACACCTAGGAAAGTTTGTGTTTCTTTTTTGCTAGTTGGTGGAGACATAGCTGTTATTTTGTTGATCACATCCATTGGGATTTGACGACATCCATCTTGCCATTTTATTCCTAAAAACTGGATCTCTCGTGCGGATCCTTTAACTTTATTTTATTTTATGGCAAAACCGGCCTTCAGAAGGATTTGGACTATTTTCTTCCCTTTCTCGAAAACTTCCTCTGCAGTGTCACCCCACACAATGATGTCATCGATGTACTGCAGGTGTTCAGGAGCTTCCCCCTGCTCCAGCGCAGACTGGATCAGTCCATGGCAAACGGTAGGGCTGTGTTTGCACCCCTGGGGCAGCCGATTCCAAGTATATTGGACTCCCCTCCAAGTGAAAGCAAACTGTGACCTGCACTCTGCTGCTAGAGGGATGGAGAAAAATGCATTAGCGATATCAATTGTGGCATACCACTTGGCTGCCTTTGATTCCAGTTCATACTGGAGTTCTAGCATGTCCGGCACCGCAGCACTCAGTGGTGGCGTGACATCGTTCAGGCCACGATAGTCCACTGTTAGTCTCCACTCACCATTAGACTTTTGCACTGGCCATATGGGACTATTAAAAAGCGAATGAGTCTTGCTGATCACCAATGGAGACTCCCTGATTCCCATCCATAATCTAATTCCTCAACTGGAGAGCCAAGGAGTGATAGCACCCTACCAGATTCTAGGAGAAAAATTAAATCTGTCCTAACTGAAACCAGGACAGGTTATCATTTTGCTGTACTGTGTGACATTGTTTTATGATATGATAAAATGATATGATAAAATTACCAGTCGTGAGACTAACCTGGTATTTGTACTCAACATCACTGTCATGTTCATACTTCAGGAACTGTCTCTCAGAAACTATTAATTATTACTCTGTTTACCTTTTTTCCTTGGAAGCCAATACATAGGGTAGACAAGGCAGGACACCTCCTTCCTCCCCTCTCCCCCCCACCCCACCCATTTCCTTTACCTTCCCTTTTCCTTCAGGCTAGTTACAATAGCTCTTGAGAATTTTGAATATTCTTGGGATTTTCAGAGCAGCATGTTCCTATTGATTTGTCATCTGAATGTGTTAAATAACTATTTAACAAGATCAATATTACCCAGAGATCTGACCCAGGTCTGGATAGTTATGAGTGGCATGGTGCATGAGATAGTATGGGCAGGCACCTGAGAAAGTGGGCACCCCCAATGTTTTGGAACTTAACCCCTAAACAAGTGCATAATCATGAAAAAAATGTAAAATATTTGGAAAAAAAAAAATATGCCAACACCCTGGAGACTCTAGAGAGACATGAATCACTGCAATATGCTGGGGTCTAGCCCATGCCTAGAGAGCCCTGCTCAACATAGTTCAGCACCCTCAAGGGGAAGAGAATGTGTCTGGATCTGATGACAAAATGACTGAGGCCACTCCAATCCCGGCAACAAGCACTGCAGCTGAACCAGAGGATCAACCTGTGCCAGTGTCAGTCATCTCTATACACAAGAAAAAAAGAAGGGATGCAAAATTCAAATCATTTAATAAGGGCAGAAACTTCTAAGAAAGGGAGGAGGAAGAAGTAAATGAGGCAGTCTACTTTAGAGCAGGACCATCATGAGAACAGGAGGAGGAAGAGACAGAATTCATAAACAAGGTGGTAACCACACCTGGCTGCTCTGATGCTGGAATAACAGGCCCAGTAACCTGGAATTAGATGGCAGAGAACCCAAGCAGATGGGATCCCTTTCTAGGGAAGGGGGCATTGACAAATTGATGGGAAAAGGGGCACAAGCCCTCACTATCTGGAGTTGGCTCCTATCACACGTGAAGGAAAGGTATTCCTTCAAGAAACATGATATATGTCACTCAGGCAAGTTGGACCACAGTGGAGAGAGGTGTCCAGTACCTGAGGGAATTAGCCATACCGGAGGTGATTTGGAGTGACTTGTACAATGTTGTCAAGTTGTGATAACTTGTACCAGTTATCGAAAGATCAAGATGAAGTGGCAGAAGTTTGTGTAGAGTGCACCATCACAGTATGCCAACCCTTTGTCAGTAGTGACCTGGAAAGATGGAGAGGGACAAATGGTGGATGAATATGCTGACCAACACAAGTAATATAAAGAAAATCTCCCTTGGTCCCTACAGGCCTATGTTGTGGCTGTAGAGAAACTTTCCTGGGAGTTCCAGCAAATTCAAAGAGGAAACCTGAATGATTCTATGATTTTAAATAAAGCCTATTGGAAGAGGCTGAGAGGTATAATTTTCCTTGATAAAAGGAAATAAAGCAAGCTTTTTTTTTTTTTTTTTTTTTTGTAAGATGTCATATTTAATCACATAAGTTAAACTTACATAAATGTGTGGATGACTGATTCATGGACTTAACTATTCATTTTGTCTTCTACAATATAAGATAGATTACACTATCTGCCAATGGGTAAACATCAGCCGATGGGTGAACAATTGACTGACAGGTAGGGCTCAAAGGATTATGGTAAATGGGGCCACATTAGGCTGGCAGACGGTCACCAGTGGGGTCCCCCAGGGCTCCATTTCAGGGCCAGTTCTTTTCAATGTTTTCATAAACGATTTGGATGTAGGACTAGAAGGTGTTTTGAGCAAATTTGCTGTTGATACTAAACTGGGAGGAACTGTTGGCACTGTTGAGGGTGGAAAAGCCTTGCAGAGAGATCTGGACAGATTGGAAAACTGGGCAATCACCATCCGTATGAAGTTCAACAAGAGCAAGTGCCGGGTTCTGCACCTGGGAAGGGGTAACCCTGGCTACACAAACAGACTGGGTGACAAGACGCTGGAGAGCAGCCCTGCAGAGAAGGATCTGGGGGTTGCGGTTGATAGCAAGTTGAATATAAGCCAGCAGTGTGCCCTGGCAACAAGGAGGGCCAACAGTATCCAGGGGTGCATCATACATGGCATAGCTACTCAGTCAAAGGAAGTGATTGTCCCGCTCTACTCTGCGCTGGTGCGGCCTCACCTCGACTACTGTGTGCAGTTCTGAGCATGACAGTACAAAAAGGACGTGAATCTGTTGGAGAGTGTCCAGATAAGGGCAACAAAGATGGTGAAGGGCCTAGAAAGGAAGACATGAGGAGCAGCTGAGGTCACTTGGTCTGTTCAGCCTGGAGAAGAGGAGGCTGAAGGGAGACCTCATTGTGGTCTACAGCTTCCTCATGAGGAGGAGCGGAGGCGCAGGTGCCGATCTATTCTCTTTAGTGACCAGTGATAAGACCTGAGGGAATGGAGTCAAGCTGCGACGAGGGAGGTTCAGGCTGGATATCAGGAAAAGGTTCTTCACCAAGAGGGTGGTCGTGCATTGGAACAGGCTCCCCAGGAATGTAGTCGTGGCAACAAGCCTGTCAGAGTTTAAGAAGCATTCAGACTATGCTCTCAGTCACATGGTCTGAATTTTTGGGTAGACCTGTGTGGTGCCAGGAGTTGTACTCGATGATCCTCGTGGGTCCCTTCCAACTCGGGATATTCTATGATTCTACTACCTAAATGCACTTAGTTATCCTAAGCTCTAGCACTGTTAAATGAACCTTCATAATTGATTTACTATGATTTTTATCTGATCTAACAGTCCAGAATGAAACAACTGAACTTAATATATCAAGTATGATTTCAGTTCTCTCTCTTTTTCTTAAGAATAAGGTATTTTAGGGAATGTTGATAAGAGAAGGCCCGGAAAAGGATTTGTTTTTACAGTAACCACAGACCAAAAAGAAAGATTAAGAAATTAAAAGAAGAAAAAAAAAAAAAAGAGAGAGAGAGAAAAAAAAAGAAAATAAGAATGTGTTTGTTCATGTGATGTAGGTGTACTGAAGCAATACATGAATCTGTGAGAGTTCACTAATCCAGAGAACTCCTTAAGTTTTCCTTCTATTATTTTATTCTGTAGAGTGAGTCCTGGGGGAAAAAAAAAAAAAAAAGTGAGATTTTGAGTGATATTATTGAGATACAGCTATCCCTCCATGTGTATCCCATTACTTCAAGAACAGGAGAATCCACAGGCTAAAACTGATAGATTAAATGACCAGTGAAAGTAGTCAGGAAGATATTTAGTATGTTTTTTTCTTCCATACCAATTGCTATTTTTGTTTCAGCTTCTTGAATATGCTGACTGATAATACAGATGAGTTTTCAGGATTTTATGCAACAAAAAAATTGAAAAAAAAAAACAACACAAAAACCCCACACTTTTCCTGTAGCCATTTGCTCCTCTTCTGATGTTTCTTAAATGGGACTTGGTATATTACATTTGTGACAGTAAATCAACATGGTCAGATTTAGGTTAACTATTTTCTTTATTACATTGATGTATATATTGATATACGAAAGACAAAAATAATTATCACCTATACAAAAGCATGTGCAAAATGCACTGGTTTGCCCTGTACACACACACAAACACAACTATAGATGACTGTGATTTCCCTTCCAAAATCATTGCCATGATTCTTCCATTTTAGGTATTATTCCATATTTAGAAATCTTGAAGTTCAAGATATGTAAATACAATGCATCTAGCAGAGGAATATAATTATGAATTGCTAAATAAATGTTGTTTTGTTCCTTATATGCTAAAAAAGGGTTATTTACTCTTGAAAAAAAATAATAAATACTGACATAACTCTAATTATCTATAGGCCAAAAGTGTTCAAGAGTGGGGCAGAGGCAGAAAATATGTAACACATATCACTTGAGTAAGTGTAGAGAAACACAGTAAATTTAAACATTCATAAATGAAAATAGTTATGTTGGGATTTAGTGTCTTTGTATAATATTTAGTATCTGTGTTCTGTTAAAGAATAACACTTCACTTCAACACCAATACGGAGCTTATACTCTATGATTACAGTGCATGATTTTCCAATGTGATCCTCATGGGAAGGGAGGAGAAATAAAGTGATCATGTTGTTTCCCTGGCAAACCTGACTGAAAGCAATAGTTCAACATGAGTGCAATAAAGATTCTAGACAGGGAAGAATTATAAGGCCGTATGTCATTGTGAGATTAAAATCCAACCAAAATGAAGAAACTGAAAATATTTAGTCTGATATTAGGAACTGTAGCAGCATACAGTAACCCATCAAATATTTAATTCATAAGCAAATAAATTAAATTTAATTCTGATCTTCCTTAGTGCAAAGAACAATAGGGAATTAGGTGAAGTTTTCTTCCTTATATTATAATTCCAGAATTTTTGTATGACTAGTTACATAGAATATATTTCATGCAAAACAAATTATTTTATTGCATTGATTCCTCTGTTGCATTTCTCAGTTAAATGCATTTTATAAGATTATATGTGTGTATACAAACACGTGAAACATGTAATCTGTTAATATGTTATTTATTCTCTCTGCATATAGATCCTGTATGGATATCTACCTTCTTTGTTCTCATATATTTATTTCTGCATAGGAAAAAAAACAATATATATATATATGTATAGTGGTTATTATGTGTTTTTATTTATTTATTTTCAGATGATAATTGAAATATTTTTAAAAAAGAATTTGGAAACAGGGATGGACTCATTTTTGTAAATAAGTTTTGAGTATCTCATATACATAACATGGAATACAAAACAAACTGTAAGCTGGTGAAGTGGGTGAAAGTGACGGATACTCAGTATATAGGTTGATTTACACCGATGTCCTATTTTATTCTTTGTCATTGTCTGTATTTGTAACATGTCTCAATCTAACATTATCTGTTCCATTAATGTGATATTTAAACTCCTTTCTAAATTATTAATGAAGATGTCAGATAAATAAGAACATTGAAACCTGCTAAACTAGTATGCCCCTAGACATCTCTCCCTACCTGATCAGTTGTCGTTCATCATTAAATATTGTTTATGGTTATTAAACTACTTTTCATGCTATATCATATGGTTCATAGCCAAGGAAATTTGATTTTTCAGAGTAATACTTCATGAGACACTTTACCAAATGCTTTGCTAAAATGTAGATTTGTTATGTTTGCAGAACTGAATTCCCCTCAGTTACCAGTAATGTTATTCCCCCCCAAAATAAATTAATCATGCTTTGTCTACATTAAATAAATAAAATAATAATAATAATAATAATAAATGTTTATTAGCCAACACTGTACATTTTTCATGATTTCATTGTTCTCACTTCAATACTGAAGTCACGCAACTGTAAAAATTTTAAAATGCCTCATGCCTATAATTCACTTTAAAATTGATTAATAATTCTTTATAATATCATTTTCTCCTGATCTAACTAAAGAGACTCATCCTGTTAAAAATAAATTGGGATATTTACTTCATTTATAGGATATCAGAAATATATTTTAGTAGTCCTCTAGTACTGAATTTGTTTATGCAGCTGTTTATTTTTATATAAGCTCTACAGATAACTTCAGGACACTGTCAAATTTCTTTACGGATACACTGTGTAATGACACTTCAATTAAATATAAGATCATGTGGTCTCATTCTGTTCTTTTCTTTGTGTCCCTCTCAAATGACCTCTTGAGGTAATCCTTGTTTTCATTTACATTATTCAAAAATCAACACTAACTTGTTTTATAGACACTAAAATTTTTATCAAGGCCATAATACTGTTAAAAGTGAATGCTGAGGAAATACTGTCAGATTTTTCTCCTTGTGCTATTTTTCAAATAGTAGTTAGTTTTGTTTCATTTTAATCTAGTATAGTTAATTTCTCTGTGAAATCTATAAGAGGAAACAGTATATATTATATAAAAATTAAAAAGAATAACAAAATTTTATTATCTTATTGCAACACTGGTACTTCTATTTGCCAGTTCAAACGTGATATTAACAAGGAGATCCAGTTATTCCTGCTTAGTGTTAGAATTAACATCTAAATTAGGAGCTGAGTCAGCTTAAATTCCCTCTCTAGTCAAAGGAAATAGGTACAGAGGGCCCTTCCAGAAGGTACTTTTATCTCACATGCTATCTGAACTGCTTCTTCAACATGCTTATCTCTCCCCATTGACAGGAAAGATGTCTAAACTGACTAGACAGCACAGTTAGTTTCTGCATTTAGGCAGGAATATTTTGTGGGCTATGTTTTTTTATTCTGAATTATTCACAGGCTTTTAAGAGGAGTTCCTGGAGTCAGTGCACAGTAACAATGCTTGGTGAAAGTAGCACAATAATTCTGGTTGCTGACCTATCTCTTTGATTCCGACTTTGGGCTGTTTGTGACTTCAGAGCACCTCAGATTTGGACTGGTAGATATCCTCTTCATGGGCTGCACCACTTGGCCACTCGAGCTATGTTTCTGTCCTTTCTGTAATTTTATTTGTTCTACATGCCTAGTACTCAGATTACAGTAGGGTATTTTTATGGTCCATGTGCTGCCTGAGGACCTCTTCAGATCCTGGTCAATTCCTGATACAAGAGATGCCAAGGCTCAGGATAAGAAACTATAATATATTAATAGGAGCATGTATAATGCCAAGGTAGCCAGGGTCCTGAGGACCTTCACAGCAATACTTGTTTCCTTTGTCTTTTTTTGTTTGTTTGTTTGTTTGCTTATTTGTTTTGTTTTGGATTCCCCACTCCTGTGACAGACCACCTTTCCTTTGGCACATGGTGTGGTGGCAGGAAAGTTAATAGCTGAGAATAAAAAGTTGAGCATGGGTACTGTTGCGTTCAAAAGTGCTTTTGGAATGAGTGCAGCTGAACCTCACAGCTTGTTGGTTTTGGATAACTTGTTTAGGGGGCTACTGTGGATAAAGAAAAAAAAAAAAAGGCAACATAGAGAGCAGGAAAGTGGTAATAACAGCAGTTTTTCTTCTCATTTCCAGTTGTGGAGAGCACTTATGATAATTACCAGCAAAGTGGAAAACCCAGCTGGAATTCTGAGTGATTTCTTTTTTCTGTACTTTATTAAATTCTTTTATTTCCACTAGGTTTTAGCTTGCATTAGGCATAACAAGATAGTGCAAAAAAGAGAGAAGTGAAAATTGTCACAGTGGGATGCCAAAAGTTGCGTTCCTTAATCTCCATCTGGGCACACAAGTAAGAGCAGACCAATGTTGAAAGATGTAGAGAATCTTTAAACTCTGAGTTGTCTGATCAGAAGTACTCCTGAAAGTCATACGGTTAGGTTTACTTGTCTTTAAAATGTGCTATAGTATACTAACTTCCAATACCTAGATTTATGCCTTTGCTATCAACTCGTTTGATTCCTTGTACTTATCCTAGATTTTGCTTAATTTCCTTTTCTTAACATTGATCTTTTACTACAAGTAAAGTTCAGGACGCAGGTCAACATCACTATACTGTGCATAATGAATGTTTTTAAAGTGTTTTTTTTTTTTCTTCTTTTTCTTTACTTTTTTCCTGGTTTGTCAAAAATTTTACTTTTAACAATTATAACTTGTCTTTCATAATTGGCATCCACTTAAAGGACTTTCTTAGTTTTTGGTGTTTATACCATTCAGTTGCGTAAATTAATTTTTAATATGCATACATTAATCATAATCACTTAAGCGACACGTTTTTCTTTTGTGACATAACTTTAGAGTTAATAGCATAGTTACAAACAGCTTTTCAAAGGTCTTGAGGTGCTCTTGACACCCAAACTAGGAGAACATGACTTCATAAAATGTCTTGGGGTGTCTTACACTAACTGAGAGATCCATTCAGCTATTTGTGTATTCACGAAAAGCAGATATTTAACTATACCTCTGAAACTATATCATACTACTAATATTAGAATATACATGTTTCCTGTGATGTATGAATCTACATGATTGTGTTTTTATTCAATCCCCAAAGTGCAAAACAGTAGGACTGAAGAATGTTACATGAAGATCAACTAAGAGGTTCTTTAGATAAATTTATATTTACAGCGACTGCTGACATATTGTAAAGCCCATCCACCAGGTTGGCTGGTAGCTTGAGGCTCCAACAGAAAGTGATGTTAAAAGACCTTGTCCTCCATGCAGTTGGCTGTTCTTCCAAGTCAAGGGCCCTACAGGTGTCTTTGTGGTTTAGAATGAGTTCTGAAACCTCCAGAGTTTACTGCAATTTAGGCTGAGCCAATTAGGAGAGGAAGATCTCTTCACTGTTGATATTAGAAACATCAGACTTGGATGGGAGGGTGGGGCATTTATAAATGAAGCTTTGAAGTGGTGTTTTGTGTGTGTTTGTGTGTTCCAGCTCCCTCCCCCCTCCTGGTCTAGTGTGAAGTGTCCCTGCCCATTGCAGCGGGGTTGGAAATAGATGATCTCTAAGGTCCCTTCCAACCCAAGCCAGCCTATGATTATATGATTCTATCAAAACATATTTATTGTTAAGGGTATTCTGAGATGATGAAAGACTAGGCAATAAATAAATAAATAAATAAATAAAATAAAAAATCTGTGTAATGTCTATTCAAAGGAAGATCAAATTTCAGATGAACTGATGGTACACATGATGAGTCGAATCTCGGTGTTGAAGTATAAACTGAACAGACCCAGTTGTTACAAGGGAAAAATGACTTTTTTTTTTCTTGGGAAAAAAAAAACACACACAGACAAAAACACACACAGACAAAATCAAAAAACTGTAATGTTAGAATAAATTCTCCAGATTATTAACTGCAATAAAATCAAACCAGGAGAATCTTATGGGTACTAAACTTGCTGCAGAGCATGACAGCTGGAGCTCATCTTATACTCAGTGAACACTGCACAAAACGTTGCTAATATCCCAGAAGCATTCAGCTGTTACTATTTTCCCAAGACTCAAATTTTTACATTTTTGGTAATTCCAAACAAAGGACGTATAAGGGAATTCTTACCTGTTATGTGAAAGAAACAAAAATACTTGGTTACCATTCAGTATGAGGAGACTCGTACCGCTCATGAGGAGAAAGGACATGTGAACTCGTTAAGTTAACTTGTTAACTTAATTTGAAAATTATATTTCAGTTTTACAGCAGGTCTCTTCTTGTGAGAAACATTTCTCTCCCCTCCCCTCCCCTCCCCTCCCCTCCCCTCCCCTCCCCTCCCCTCCCCTCCCCTCCCCTCCCCTCCCCTCCCCTCCCCTCCCCTCCCCTCCCCTCCCCTCCCCTCCCCTCCCTTCCCCTCCCCTCCCCTCCCCTCCCCTCCCCTCCCCTCCCCTCCCTTCCCATCCCCTCCCCTTCCGTCCCGTCCAGTGTCCCATCCCGTCCCGTGTCCCCTCCCCTCCCCTCCCCTCCCCTCCCCTCCCCTCCCCTCCCCTCCCCTCCCCTCCTCTCCTCTCCTCTCCTCTCCTCTCCTCTCCTCTCCTCTCCTCTCCTCTCCTCTCCTCTCCTCCTCTCTTCTTTATTCTCTTTATTTCTTTATTCTCTCTCTCTCTTTTTTTTTTCCCTTACAGCTAAGTGTAAAAAAGGTGAAAGAAAAAAAATAGTAATATGGACATGAAAATATAGAAAACGCTTCCCCTTCCCCTTCCCCTTCCCCTTCCCCTTCCTCTTTGTTGTGGTTTTATCCTGGCCAGCAGCTAAGCACCACACAGCCATTCACACATCATAGTCCACTTTAGGACTACAATTACAGCATATTTTTCAAAAAAAATCTAGAGCACTTCACTGTCATGCCCATTATGTCTGCTCCATTAACACCAATAGAAGTTGTATGTTATATATTCACATGCAGACACACATATTTGGATGCCTTCCTCTTCAACTCACTCCACCTCAGCTACCCACATCCTAGCATGGTGTGACTTGTAAGAAGCAACCCTGAAAATCCTTGGAAAAAAAAGCTCTTTGGTTCCTATATAAGTGGTCTGGCTTTCATTCCATATTTACAAGTGCCTTAAAATTTGATGCTATGTGTTGCTGTTGATTTTCTGCTGTTGAGGTCAGGGGCAGGGGTTGTTTTTGGAGTGAACAGAAAAGTAGAGATATGTATACAGGCTTAGGTTGGCTCAAAAGTTTTATTTGCTTCAGAATGCAGTAGTAATCTTCTGCAAACTACTTCTGCATAGTTGAATGGATGTGTGCTTTGTCTACATTGCCTCTATTTTGCTTGCATACTCTTTCCTCAAGGCCAAAGTCTCTGAGTCTGTAATTCAGAAAAGTCAAGATGCACATGAAGGATAATGATTTATTAATTTTTCAAAATTAATTCCACGTGTAACAGACCTGCTAGAAATAGTGAGATCAGTTGTTTGAAGTAAGGATCTTGCTTGTCCGGTTCAATCATGACAATGACACGCAATTGCTTCATCTATTGGCCAGTATGGATTATTGACTGGATTAGTAGATTGGGTGCAAATTAAGGAACTCTTTTCTTTTAATATTTCTGTAAAATGGTTGTATTTTTTTTTTTTAATAATAATAATAATAATAATAATATAGTAATAATAATAATAATATAAAAGATAAATAAAAATAAGATTGTTGCTGTCCCTGAACAGATAAGCCCAATGACATTCACATCTGGAGAAGCTTCACTAAATCCAAGCAACAAATTGAGAAAAATGAACTAATGGTAGAGTTAAAACAATAAATCGGATTTAAGTCATCTCCCACACTTTGACAATTTGGAATTAGAAAACTTTTGTATCACTTCAGCATATTTTTTTTTTTCATTTGGCATTAAGCATAATTGCATTGTTTCAGGATTTTTTATTATTTATTTGTTTACTTATTTATTTATTGTTGTGGAGGGTTAAAAACTCCATTTCTCTGTCTCAGAAGGCATAAAAGCAGGAACATATATTATTTAGCTATTCCCTCAACTTGTCATCTGCCGTCATTCTTGACAGTAGAATCAATTAATGTTAATTCAGCTTTTTATTTTGTTTTGTTTTCCAGTGAATGGATATCTTTGAAACAGAATGAACACCACTAGATTTTCTTATTTCAGCATTAAAATAAAAAAGAAATATCCTCCAAAATAGTGCAGAAATTACCTGACAGGTACAGCTTGACAAGTAAATACTCAGTTATGAAACTCATTGCATTTGCCACATAAAAGGAAAAGAAGAAACAAATTATCTGTAATGCTATAGCAAATGCATTTATGTTCATCACTAAAAAAACATTACATTCACCTACCATTTTTACCATGGTATTTGAGTTACTGCATTCATTTACTCATTATTTGTGGGGAAGTAGGCATGTGCAATCTCACTGCATTGTAACTATTGATTCTTATCGATTACTTAATGGTGACTGTCACGTCAAAATTAGTTGCTCAAGATTTTTGGCAGCTAAAATTAAGATTTTTAGAGTTCTGCAAATAAGCTATAAACATACTCTAGCTACCAAAGCTGAGTTTATTGCTGCTTTTTGTCACTGGAGCCACACAAAACAGCCAGAGTACAACTGTAAATTTGACCTGTGATTTCCATAGTATGTTTTAGATGTTATGTTGCTTGCTGTCCTGAGTATCTGAGCACCTTCACAGTAGTATGACTAATAACATCCTTTTTCATACACTTTTTATACAAGGTACTTAAGACTTATTTTTATGTTTATGCTTTTCTCCTTTTCCTTACCTATTTCTTTTTACTTTTAAACATTCAGTCATCACATACAATTGTAAGGTTTGTTTAGAAAATATTAGGAAAATACGTTCCAGATATTTGTAATGTATGATCTAAAGAACATTTTAATTCATTAGAAGAATTAATAATGAAATAACCATTATTTGAAATTTAATTATCCATAAATAGAACTAATAAGCTATTGAAATATAAAGGAAAGGTAGATAAATTTGAATATCAGAGGAAAAATGATAACATCTATAATACATATTATACTTAAGATTTTGTGAGTACACGGAATTACTCTTACTAGCAACGTGAACAGTAGATATGACCCAGACCAGAGGGACTATGGTCCCAGAGGGATCTAGACAAGATCTGCAGTGACTCTGTAAGGAATATTCCTGAAAGATAAGCCTTTGATTGCAATTAATGGCTCCGAATAGAATTCTGAAAAAAAAAAAAAAAAAGAAAAAAGAAGAAAAAAAAAACCAAAAAAAAACACCACACACACCACAAAACAAAACAGAACAAAACCACCACCAACAACAACAATAAAAACTAACAAACTATTAATCTTCGGTGATTAAAAACAGTTTTTTCTTTGGTGATTAAAAACAGGTTTTACAAAAGCTTATCTATTGAGTAGAACCCTGAGTGCTACCCATTTGTCATTGGAAAAATCCCATCTATAAGGTCATTGGGTTTTTGGGAACTTCCATGTATTCCAAGTTTAAAAATAGCTTCAGCTGCAAGTGGTAAAACTATTTAATGTGGCAGTTTCACATTTACCATCTTTCTCATTATTCCCAGAAAATATATAACTACTTCACAGAATGAAATTATTTCTGTAGGAACCATTCATATTGTCCTATGCCAGCTAGAATATCCTAAAACCTAGTTGCTGAATGTGATAAAAATTGTATTAAATTAAAACAGCAGAGAGATCTGAACTCATTCTTGCTATATTTGGATGTTTACTTATCTCTTGATGTGATAATTAAGATGCATAGAGTGATTGTTTAGGAGAGTACCTTTTGTTCCCTGAATATCTTCTAGAAGAAGCCCTGTAGATAGACTTGGGCTGACACTGCTGATGAAAAAGGTGTAATCAGGAGAAAGACAAAAGCATAGTTAACTGGAGCTCTTCAAGGGGCTTGATCTATCACACACTTGTAGACACTGTAAACAGGTCATAACTTCTAGCCCTTAGATGCAAAGATGATTGTACTGACAGGCAGAGGGTTATAAGTACAGGCAAACAGATGTGATTTTTAGATAGGTTTATCATCTTTAAACGCAGCTAAAAGGCCAAATCACGCCTATCTAAATCTAATTCTGTGAAGCTTTTTACAGAAGAAACATTAGGCTTTTCAATTATGCTTCTCTCCTTATGATGATCCTTTCTTATGATGTCTTCTCTCCTTATATATGTTCCAGTGTTTAACTATATTTACAACATTCCATGTAAAAGATAGAAATAAGCACGTGTGTTTTAGAACCACTTGTGGACAAATTCTGAAGCACTTCATTTGCCAGTTTTACCACTAAATTCTAGTTCCAGCTGGCCGGGCAAAATTATAATGAACTATAAAAGATCACATTTTATTGTACATTTCAGTGTTGAATAATATTCTTTGCCTTGTAGAAAAGTGGGTACAATAATATTTCAAGTACTGGAACATGACACATAAAAGAATGAAATTTGGTTCAAAATAATTTAAAATATTATGTTCATTCTAAATTTCAATTTCCAGGATCAATGTTTAAGGAAGTGTTCTTTGAAGGGGAGTCTCTAGATTCCTTCCTTTCCCTGATTCTTTTTTAACCTTTCCTCCTTATATTAAAACAGCTCTTCAGCTGAATCAGAACTTTCTGGCGTCATGACTTGCAGTATGTTCTCTCAGGATTTTTTTTTCTAGTTACAGTGGAGCACATTGTTATGACATATTTCTGAGTTTCAGGTAGTTTGCACATAACCGGAGTGGGTGTCACAGAACCATTTTCTGTGTTCGTGCTCTCTGGTTCCAGATTTGCTTCAGCTGCAGCCAACCTGAATGTTTCCATCACCATGCTATATACTTTCATGACATCGAGATGTCATGTGTGTGAGAGGAAAAGTGATTGGATATAAACAATAGAACAGCTTGAGCTGGCTGCAGGTAAGTCACCACCAGCTTCGGGGCTCAAAGTCAGTGCATTATTCCCCCAAATGTTTTCTCAGAGGAAACAATTAAAGGCAGAGCATAGAGCTGGTTTCTCCACAGAAAACATACTTCTGTCATCACAAATATGGTCATTACCAGGTTAGCCTACGTATTTTAAGCCATGTTGCTCTTTTTCCATTTTTGATTAAACATAGGTTAAAAAAAAACAAAACAACAACACAAAAATATAGACAGAACTGAACAAGGAAAACAAACAAAAACCAACAGCAACAACAACAAAAAACCTTCCAAAACAAAGAAATCACAGCAAGATTCCAAGCACTTGTAGTCATGAAGAAATTTTTGGTTTCCTTAGTAACTGAATGCAGTTCTATATTAAGGACAAGAAAGTAATTAACCCTTTAATGTGAGATTATGCTGGAAACATGTTTAAGACTGCATGAAGTTTTGCCTATTGCTCTAGCATATTAACATTTTTAATGATAGAAACGAAACTCTGTATAGCCATCCTTTTAAGACAACTTCAAAATTCTCTAGAAACAGTGTCATATGTCATGAATGGAATACGTCTAGACTTCAGGTTGTATTTGACTGTTCTGATAGAAATAGCTGTGCAGTCCTGTAATTTGATTACACTATAAGGTGACTTTTTCTCTAGTGGATGCAGCTATTATGTGTTTTAATAGTTTTTTGGAGTTATATATTATTATATTCTTTGTTTTATTCTGCTATCATTTTTTCCTTATCTTTCACTGTGATGTTAGAGGAGTCATAAGGAGTTTGGAAATGCATTTGTGTATGAATATGCTCCTGTTTTATTAAAATTCTTCAACTGGGATTGAGAAATACATGCTTTTACACATATAATGTGATTCAGCAGTATATTTATGAATGCCTCTAATTTTAAGAACCAAAACATTTTGCCCGCTTCTCAGTTACCACCTGTCATGTTGTGTTGAATGTCTGACCACATGATTTCACCATTAAAGTATAAAATTTTGAAAGCTTAGAGGTGGTTGTGGTATATCACTTGTTTCAAAAATTGTTCTTATTTGTATAGGTGCTTAATTGTGGTGCAAAATTTGAACTTTTGATACTGTATTGCAAAATATTGATAAAAGATTTATGTAAATTATTGCAATATATACTAATCTCCTTAAAGGTTCTCATTCTATTTCACTACAAACATACAAATTAAGGCTTAGTGACTGCTAAATACAATTAGATGATATTGCAGCAATGCATGTTAATTTAAATTCATTTTTAGTAGAGAAATGGTCATGTGTGATCTCTGAAAAACAAAATTAACTATTATTCAGGAGTGGACAAGTGAGTTGTGTATCATGTTATGAACTTTCTCTTTTGTTGTTGTTGTTATTTTTTTTTTAATAACAAGTAAAACTAGTTTTACAGCAAGGTTTGGGTAACCCAATGGACTTTCCTGGGATTTTCTTAACATTACCAGAAGATAAGATAGAGAGACCAAGACCAAAAGATAAGACTTGCCGAGGCGACCGGCTCCGGGGCAGACGCGTGCTGCAGCGGAGCGCGGGATCGGGACAGGCAGGGCTATTTTTCGGGCATCGAGCCTACGTGAGGGAGCCGCCAGGCACCGGCAGCCCTCGTGAGGGAGGCTGACGAGGCGTACGCGGAGCCAGCAGCGTCAGCGACAGCTCCTCTCCCCGGCCGTTCAAAGGCAGCCCTTAGGGAGCGCGAGCGACCAGGAGCGCGGCGACCAGGGCCGGCAAACAGGGAGTGAAGCGGGGGGAGTGACGGGGGAGTGACGCGGCAGTTAGCGAGGCAGTTAGCGCAGGCAGGAAGGGCGGAGCACTCACACCCGCCCATAGGGACAACTCCTCTAACGGCACTCTCCCGTCAGCTGGGCTGCAATGGTCTCCACCAGGCATGGTGCTTTCTCTAGGAAGTCAGTACACACCCAGACCGACTGCCCGCCCAAACATGCGGCAGTTCAGGTCTCCGGATGTGGGGAGTGTCTGAGCCTCTTGCTGCCATCGGCTGGGGGCAGAGAGACTGCTTGCGTGAGGTGCGAGCAGGTGGACGACCTGGTCCGCATGGTGGCGGAACTCAAGGAGGAGGTGCAGAGGTTGAGGGATATCAGGGAGTGTGAGCGGGAGATAGACCGGTGGAGCAACTCCCTGCAGGACCGGAGGGAGAGGGACCAGGGTGAGACGCCCCAAAGGGGGGTGGACCCCCTGCCCTGTCGCCATCGGGCAGAGGGAGGGGACCTGCGAGTTGAGGAGGAATGGAGACAGGTCCCTGCTCGACCTCGCAGGAGATGCCCTCCCCTTCCCGCGCCGCCTTCCCAGGTGCCCTTGAACAATAGGTTTGAGGCCCTGGAGCTTGAGAGACCGGTGGGTGAGGATGAGGTAGGAAGCCTACCCAGGAGGATGCCTGAGGTGAGGAAGTTGACTCCACGCCTTAGGACTGCCTCCACCAAGAAAGAAAGAAGGGTGATTGTTGTGGGCGACTCCCTCCTCAGGGGAACGGAGGGCCCTATTTGTCGGCCTGACCCCACACATAGGGAAGTCTGCTGCCTCCCTGGGGCCAGGGTCAGAGACGTTACCAGGAAGCTTCCAAACCTGGTTCGCCCCTCTGACTATTACCCGCTTTTGATAGTCCAGGCTGGCAGTGATGATGTTGAAAAGAGAAGCCTCAAGGCTATCAAACAGGACTATAGGGGGCTGGGACGATTGGTGGAGGGAGCGGGAGTGCAGGTGGTGTTTTCGTCCATCCCTACGGGGGAAGGGAGAGGCACGGAGAGGACACGGAAAGCTCATGTGGTTAATAAGTGGCTCAGAGGCTGGTGCCAGCACAGAAATTTTGTTTTTTTTCACCATGGGGAGCTTTACTCGGCACCCGGCCTGATGGCCCCAGACGGGTCCCTATCTCCAAGGGGAAAACGGATCCTAGGCCAGGAGCTGGCGGGGCTCATAGAGAGCGCTTTAAACTAGGTAAGAAGGGGGACGGGGCTCAAACAAGGCTTGTTGGAGCTGTGGGGGGGAAACAATGGCTAGGCTGGGGAAGAAGGCGATGGCCCAGCTGAAGTGCATCTGCACTAATGCACGCAGCATGGGTAACAAACAGGAGGAGCTGGAAGCCATCGTGCAGCAGGCAGACTACGACTTGGTTGCCATCACGGAGACGTGGTGGGACCGCTCCCACGACTGGAGTGCTGCAATGCCTGGCTATCGGCTCTTCAGGAGGGACAGGCAGCACAGAGGGGGTGGTGGTGTGGCTGTCTACATTAGAGAATCTTTTGATGTTGTGGAACTCCAGGCTGGGAATGATAAGGTTGAATCCCTGTGGGTTAGGATCCGTGGGAAGGCTGGCAAGGCTAGCATCCTGGTCGGGGTCTGTTATAGACCGCCGAACCAGGATGAGGAGACGGATGAGGAGTTTTATAGGCAACTGACAGAAGTTGCAAAATCGTTGGCGCTTGTCCTCGTGGGGGACTTCAACTTCCCGGACATATCCTGGAAACACAACATGGCACGGAGAAAGCAGTCTAGGAGGTTTCTGGAGAGCGTGGGAGATAGCTTCCTGACGGTTTAGCTTCCTGAGGCTAGCTGGTCAGTGAACCTACCAGGGGTGGTGCCCCGCTAGACCTTCTCTTCACAAACAGAGAAGGACTGGTGGGAGATGTGGTGGTCGGAAGCTGTCTGGGGCAGAGTGACCACGAAATGGTAGAGTTCTCTATTCTTGGCGAGGCCAGGAAGGGGACCAGTAAAACTGCTGTATTGGACTTCCGGAGGGCTGACTTTGAGCTGCTCAGGACGCTGGTTGGCTGAGTCCCTTGGGAAGTGGTTCTGAAGGGCAGAGGAGTCCAGGAAGGCTGGGCGCTCCTCAAGAAGGAAATCGTGATGGCACAGGAGCGGTCCATCCCCACGTGCCCAAAGACGAGCAGGCGTGGAAGAAGACTGGCCTGGCTGAACAGAGAGTTGCGGCTTGTGCTTAGCAGAAAAAAGAGGGTTTATAATCTTTGGAAAAAAGGGCGGGCCACTGAGGAGGACTACAAGGATGTAGCGAGGCTGTGCAGGGAGAAAATTAGGAAGGCCAAAGCTCATCTGGAGCTCAATCTGGCTACTGCCGTTAAAGACAACAAAAAATCCTTTTACAAATATATCAACGCGAAACGGAGGACTAAGGAGAATCTCCATCCTTTACTGGATGCGAGGGGAAACCTAGTTACTAAGGATGAGGAAAAGGCTGAGGTGCTTAATGCCACCTTTGCCTCAGTCTTTAGCGGCAATACCGGCTGTTCTATGGATACCCAGTGCCTTGAGCTGGTGGAAGGGGATGGGGAGCAGGACGTGGCCTTCGCTATCCATGAGGAAATGGTTGGCGACCTGCTACGGAGCTTGGATGTGCGCTAAGTCGATGCCAGGAAAGGGGCCGGATGGGATGCACCCGAGGGTACTGAAAGAACTGGCGGAGGAGCTGGCCGAGCCGCTTTCCATCATTTATCGGCAGTCCTGGCTATCGGGGGAGGTCCCAGTTGACTGGCATAGTCACTGGTATTTGACTGGTATAGTCACACTTCTTCCCTGTCTGGTTGAAGAAATCTTATCAAGGTGTAGCTCTTCAATTGTTCTATTAGTTTTTTATTATTTTTATTTTGTAGTTGCTGTTGTTGAAGAAAAAAAATGTATTACAAAGGTATGCACAAGTTGCTGTTTTTGCAAACAATAAATAAATTTCTAGACATTTTTTCCTATAGTCACAGACAGGATCTTCTCTCAAAGTTTTATTCCTTTCCTCATATTTGAAAAAAATATCATTTTTAGTTTACACATGTTTTTTGATGTGTATGAATATGTAGTTGAAAGTCTATATGCACATCTTTTTGTTTGTTTTGTTTATTGTCTTCTAGAAAGCAATCATCTAGCACTAATGAAAAACAATTCACCTCAGAATTCTTAATTCTTACAATCTTTACAGTCAGACTGCAACGTGTAAAAATCTCTTAATTTTCAATTGAAACGTTTGTAGTTTTATTTTGTGAGAGCACTGTAAAAATATAGCCTTCTCACTTTTATATATACAGAAATGCTTTTAGAAGACCACCTAGCTGATCCTATGATCAACTGAACATAGGAAACCCAAATTTGTACATGCAAGTTTCACCTGAGGTAGCTGAATCACTTGTTCTGTGCCATGCAGAACTGGTTTAAGTTTTCTTTCATGCAGTTACCTTTTAAAGGCAAAAATGCTCACTTAGTATTTGCCCTGTTATAAAGGACTACGACTGTCATCAGCTATCTGAGTCACAGAAGGACAACCGGTGGTAACCTTATAAACTCTTCTTCTCTACAGTAAGTAGTGTAGTCTAAAGTAGTTAGTGGCTAAGACCATAAAAAATTCCATTGAAATAACAAATATGCCTTTCCTGTTGCGACTGGATGTCCAAGTGAATCATAGTTAATCTATCTATTGGGACAGCAGGCTCATGGATAACTGCTGTGAAAACATAAACTGTACTAATGTCTGCTTCGTTTAATATCCAATGGACTTCTACATCTAGAATTCAATCTCTTCATTTACTGGATGACAGAATAATGTTTTACACAGCACTGTGTTTTTGTTGTTGTTGTTGTCATTGTTTTTTTGATTTGTTTTTAATTTCATCGCCAGAACACTTCCTGGCTTCCTTTTGTATGATGTCATTTTGGTTATTTATAACTCATTGCTCCTCTCTGATAGCAGACATTAAAAAATCCCCGCTGTGGGCACCATCATTCTCACCTATCATATTTCTCAGTTGCTGGAACCAACACACATCAGTCTGCTCGTCTCAGAGAAGCGATTCTTTTCTCTGCTGAGTCCTCTATACTTCCTAAAGTTTCTTTTCCCTCTAGAGTTGAAGAAAAGGTGGAACCAGAGACTCTTGCATAATGATTAACAGAGACTACTGCCATAGGCCTTCTTTCTATGAGACTGAACTCAGACTCTCAGCCAGACCTCCTTCTGATTGTGAGAATATAGATTGGTTGGATCTCAACGAAGAAGGACATGAGAAAAGAAATATGAAGTTGTTTGTGTCCATGAAAACTAAATAAAAACAATCATTCAATTGTTTTCATGAATAAAGTTTCAAAGAAGCATATAATTTACCATATCTTTCTTAAAAAATAATAAAAACATTTTAAAAAAATATTATTGTCTAAAGATACTCTCTTTAGAGTACCTTAAAGATACATAGCTTGGCATGTGTTTATGTATATATGTTGTTCTGTGTGTGCAGATGGCAGGATGGATGGGGAATAGATGTACTGAGATGAGATGTACTGTGATGAAATGTACTCATCTGTACTGAGATCAGTATCGTTCACTGAATGATCAATTGTAGTCAGAATTTAGATGTCAGGATTTAACTAAGGTGAATGTATTTTTAAGCAAATGCTTTTGAAGTTTTAGGCTGAAAACCTAACTGAATTCAGACATAGATAGACAGTAAAGCAGATTCCATGATTTTACTGAGAAATAAAGATGGTACAATTTTGGTGCCTAGTATTGACACAGTAGAGCCACTGCAGCATCTGTATCAATTACTTGACATTTTCAGAGGAGGGATTCATAGGTTTCTAAAATGTCCCCATGATATATTACCTTCATAATGTATCAGAACATATCAGAAGGTTCCTGAAGAGAAGCAATGAAGTAAAAGGAGTATTTGAAATTTATGGTAAATCGTCTTTGATCTGAGCTAATGTCCAAACCTGAACTTTTCAGCTTAGATTTTTGATAATTTAGCAATTACATTTATATTCAAATTACAGTTTTGAGCCAACTATGATGTACTTTCAAGTCTATCTGCACTGTGACCTGTACTGTAACTAACGTGGTGTTCCAGCACCACTCCTGAGGGTAGTTTGTATCATAAGTACCTGGAGTTTAATTAGAAAAAACATCAACAATGTGTCAGTTTCGGGGAAGAGTGTGCAACAGAAAATAACAAAACATCTTTAAGCTTTACAGATTGGAACCCTTAGTTTCATAGCCTAGGAAGATGGTCAAATCCTGCCATCAGTAAGAAAATGAGCAAGATAAGGGATCTGTACCTAGAAGAATATGTGTAAGCATGAGTGAGCCCTTTTCAGAAGTACTTGATTTCTATGCAACTGTCAATTAATCACTAGAAGAAACAGCCAAAGCTATAAACAACCTTATTTTTTTTTGTAAAGAAATCCTCCTTGTATGTTGGCTTTATTTCCACATAAAGAGAAGGAAGTGCATGGCTCTCAACTGAAATATTACTGTTATTGTCCACTGTACATTTTTCATTTTGGAAATAAACTTATCCTAATAGCTTTTCACTTTCAGAAGACATTCATACAGCGGACAGAATCATACTTACACATGCTGTCTTAAAGCCTGCTATTTGCTAGTAGAGTGCCAAGATTATTTTTGATATCTGTGATCATATCTTATTCCAAATGTGAGGCATGACAGAAGTATCACAGTCAGTAAAAGTGCTAAATGACAGGTTTGAAAGTGTACCAACTACACCTGCCTTATAAGTAAAAACAAATATTTTCACCTGTCCCAAATAAGCAACACAATCAGAACAAATAATTGACATTGTTAGAATGCTATTAAAATCTTGTTACCCTAACTGCATGACCCTTTAATATTATTAAGTCTATTATCATTTTTTTAGCACTGTATCCCCTACGTCATTATTCAGTGCAGTTTCTTACCACTTACATGCTAAAATTCTAAATCTATTTCACTTTTCAGTGTTGATATAAAATGTATCAAATAATACAATAATTAAATATTTCAATAATGTGAAACTTTTGTTTCTATGATGTTTATGTTTAATATACTTTTTAACTAAATGTTATTCTTAGAAAAAAAAAAAAAGTTGATTTTCTGAGACTATTTGAAATTATCCAACAATGTAGAATATGTCAAAAGTAGAGAATATCAGAGGTAGATAAAATAAGAAAGACATAATCACAATACAATGAAAATCATGTTATAGTGAAGGACATAATACAGTTAATTCTTGCTTATATGAATGTTAAATATTTTTAGAGTCTTTTACATAATTTTAAACCATTATATACCTTTTCTTCTGAAAATCTATCGAAAAGAAAAAAAATGTATAGTCACACCAAATGAAACTGATAAACAATCTATATGTAAACTGAGCACTGGATATGTTTCAGTTAGGACTATTCATAGTACAAAATAAGAAAATAAAAGAGGAAAACAAAACAAAAAAAAACCAACAAACAATAACAATAGCAACAACAACAAACAGAATTGACATTTGACTTCTAGTGTATTACCACTGAGGATCATGAGGGTATATCTTTTACCAGCAAGTGATAAGCTGACAAAAATATTTGAAGCCTTATGTCTGACATACACACAAAACTCAAATCAAACCATACCAAAACAAACCAAAACAAAGGTTTTTTTTTCCTTTTATTCTTTCTGACATAAACATTACCTCCTACCTGTTCAAATCTTTCGACAGTACTATGTAAAATCGCAAAAAGAATTCAGTCATTACTTTCTCCAGAAAGTAATACATCCTTTGCACCTTACAGTCACACCTTATTTTGCTATCTTTTTGCCAGCTGTTTGTAGGACATTGTGTCATCATGTTTTAGACTATCTCATAAAAATTGTCATAAGGGTGCTGGTACTCATGCATTATCAATACATGAACATGAGTGCTGAGGAAGCTGGCAAATGGGAGGCCACTCTAAAAAATCTTTGATCAATCATAACAACGGAAAGAAGTGCCCGAAGACAGGAGGAAAGCAAATATCACTCCTATCCTCAAGAAGGGCAAGAAGGAGGACCCAGGGAACGACTGACCGGTCAGTCTCGCCACAGTTCCTGGGAAGGTGGTAGAATAGCTAATCCTGGAAACCATTTTATAGCTCATGAAAGACAAAAAAAGTCATCAAAAGTCACCATGGATTCACCAACAGAAGTCTTGATAAACCTCTATGAATAAACAACTGCCTTGGTAGATGAAGAAAGAGCAGTGGATAGTCTTCAGTATGGCTTTTGACAAGGTCTCTATGATCCTCATAGAGAAACTGTTGAAGTGTGGGCTAGACAAGTGGAAAGTGAGGTGGTTGAAAACTGACAGAACAACCAGTACTGGGTCTGATCCTGTTTAACATCCTTGTTAATTATCTGGATGAAGGAGCAGAGTGTATCCTCTGTTTTCAGATGAAACTTGGAGGAGTGGCTGATACATCATGGTCTTCTGCCATCCAGAAAGACCTGGACAGGCTGGAGAAATGTGCTGATAGGAACCTGAAGTAATGAAGTTTGACAAGTGTAGAGTCCTGAACCTGAGCCTAGGGAGTAAAAACTCCAGGCACCAGTACATGGCCACCCAGCTGGAAAGCAGCTTTGCAGAAAAGGACACAGTGAATACCAAGCTGAACATGAGTCATCAATGTGCCCTTGCCACGAAGGTGGCTATTGTTTTCCCAAGCTTCATTAGGATTGCCATCAGGCTGAAGAAGGTGATCTTTCTACTCTACTCAGCACTGGTGAAGACACACCTGGAATGCTGTGTCCAGTTCTGAGCTTGCCAGTACAAGAGGGACATCGACATGCTGAAAGCATTGATCAAAGGGCCACTAAGATGATTAAAGGACTGGACCATCACACATGTAAATAAAGCTTAAGAGAGCTGGGACTTAAGCCTGGAGAAGAGGAGGCTCGGGAGATCTTATCCATACATGCAAATACCTGAAGATAGGTTGTAAGTTGGAGCCAGGCTGTTTTCAGTGATTCCCAGTGACAAGACTAGAAGTAATGGTCACGAACTGAAACATGATAGGTCTTATCTGAACATCAGGAAACACATTTTTACTGTGAGGGTGATGAGGCACTGGCACAGATTGCCCAGAGAAGCTGTGGATTCTCTTTCCTTTGAGATCTTGGAGATACCCAAAAGCTGCCTGGACATGGTCCTGGGCAAGCAGCTCTGGATGGTACAGTTTGAGTATGAGGGATTGGACCATATGGCCTCCAGAGGTCCCTCACAGTCTCAGTTATGATCAGCTGGGGGAGGAGGGGAGGAATGGCGGGTGGGGGGGTGGGGGTAGGGGGTTGATACTTGAGGCTCTTTTTATTGTACCTGAACAGGTAGATCTAGACACAACCAAGCAAACTTTAAGAAGGTCAGAACCTTAAAAAGGAATGACTGTTTTTGTCTCATTTCAAGATTTTTGTTCTACAAAAATTACTTTCACAACCAGACTTATGAAGTTGAAAATATCAGTAAATGTCATAGTAAAAACATCAATATCAGAATTTTATTAATTTCTGTATATTTTACTTAAAGAACTGGCAAGGTAGATCAGATTACATGCTTTATGCTTTCCCTTCTTTTTACTATTTTTACAAGTTTTCTCTGAATTGCTAGACTGCTCTGTCCTACAGTTTTACAGGCTTCTGTTAAGTGACTAAATAGTTCAGATTTCTTTTTTAGATTTCTTTTTTATATGTATAACACTATCAACACTCAAAGGAAAGTCATACAACAGCAGATTAAGATGCTGTATAAAACATCACAGTGTGAATAGACTATCTCACACTGCTCCAGTTTCAAATCTTTCATTGCCAGTTATAAGAAGTTAAAGGATACATTTTGCAAGGTCAGACACACATTGCTTTGGTCTCGTGATTGTGATGGTATGTTGTCTTGTGTGTGATCTTTGTTAAACAGAAAGATAAAAAACCATAACTGACCTCAGAAAATCACTGTGGGTGGTTGAAGACAGACACCCTTTCAGAATTATATGAAGTGGGCTCATAGATCATGTTAGGTGTCTGTGCACGTATTTGTAGAAATGTTCATATAACAAATCTATTGCTTTACCTCAAAGTCCTTTTTTTTTTTTTTTTTTGGGGGGGGTGGTTAAAATGTGTAAATTGGTTACTGTGTTACAAATAAGAGTGCGCAGGAATGTATGCATTAGAGGGGAAAATTACTGAAAATTCAACCTTTTCCCTCATAACTGAACTCTCTGAAAATTTGTTTGGAAGTGCAAAATAAAGAGGGCAATTTGATGCTCATTTTGGAGGAATAAGAAATATTTGGTAGTGGCATTAATTTTCATTGACAAAATTGTATTTTGAGCGAGTGTTGACTCTGTGAAATGTACTCTTCCTGTC